>NC_142017.1:23875267-24026265 GCF_049901735.1 Notechis scutatus
GCCTTAGTGCAGGAGTGGAGCGCCCCTGCACTTGCCTTTGAGCATTCCACCTTCGGTGTGGTACATTCACTGTTGCCGCCAGCAAAGAGAGCTGGGAGAGAATGGCGGGGACGGATCTTGCGAGGTGGGGGCATCCCCCAAGCCTGGCCTTCCTCTTCCCTTGTCAACGTGCCCTAAACAGACATCCTTGTAAAGAAGACCATGATTTGCTTACCCAGCACAAGCCTGAAGGCAAGCTAGCATTGTTGCTAGAGTCTCTGGTGGAAGTTGAGCACTTTTGGGCTGATCTTTCTCTGGAGCAAGACCACCCAAGATAGAGGGACATCTTCTCTTCAAAAAAGTCATACAAGCTTGGATGAAGGGCTCCTAGGGAAAAGAAGAAGTGCAAAGCTGTATGAGTTGCATATAGTATAAGCACAAAATATTTATTAAAAAATTATAAAAGCCGGATATAAATAAATAGAAGTAGATACGCTTTGGGTGAGTTAAAGTTCAACACACTTTAGGGCATACTTTGCACGCACAAACAGAAGGACACTTTAAAATAAGCAACTGTTTTAATCAGAAAACAACTTGCAGAATGAATTAAGAAAACCCTACTTACCCCATGCTCCCGAATTTTATCTGTGAGCCATTTGTCTAGTTTGAGGTATTCCCGCCGAGAGGCAAGGGCAGCAAGGTCAATAACAAAGGCAAATGGAGTACCATTCAGCAGCATAGACAATGCCTGAAGAAAAAAAAAGCTGCTAGTCCATATGGCAAGCCTGACCTCTCTACTAGCTTTCCTGTAGCGGTCCTGCAAATTCATTTCCACCGCACAGCATTTGGGGTGGGAGAAAGCACCTGTTTTCCCAGGTGGAAGTTCCTTGGGAATCCTAAAAATTAGCAGGGTTAATGTGGCGAGAGAAATCAATGACCCCAGAAAGGGCATGCCTGCTGAAGACTGAAAGGCCCTCCTCTTCAGCATCATAACTGGTGACTACATCCTTCTAGTTCAGATTTACCACTGTTTCACACTGGACCAGGAACTGTAGGTATTTTGATGATTGGATGGAGCTCCCAATAATACTGGAATACTGTATACTGCATATTGGACAGCTAATATGCTGGAAGAAAAAAAGCTAATAGTTTGTAAGTACTATCTCACAAACTAATTAACAATTAATTAGTGCCTCCAGAACTTGTGAATGTTCGAACACTGGAAGTTTTTAAGAAGAGATTGGACAACATTTGTCTGAAATGTTATAGGTTTCCTGCCTGAGCAGGGGGTTGGACTCAAAGACTTCCAAGCTCCCTCCCAACTATTCTGTTCTGTTCTGTCCTCTCCTCTCCTAAACAGCTACTAATGGACTAGATTCACAGTGATCCCCAACCTTTTTGCGCGCGCGCCCGGTACCAGCATCAGCTGGGCGCCGGGGCCCGGTACCGGCATCAGCTGGGCGCCGCCATCTTTTGATGAAAAAGTTCCGGTGACCTCACCGAAGCACGTTTTCATCAAAAAGATGGCGCCGCGCTTCAGTAAGCTTTTCCGGTAGAAATGGCTTTCTACCCGGAAAAGCTCACCGAGCGCTGGCGCCATCTTTTGATGAAACGTGCTTCCGGTGAGCTTTCTACCCGGAAAAGCTCACCGGAAGCACTTTTTCATGAAAAAAGATGGCGGCGCCCAGCAAGCCGCGGACCGGTAGGAGTTGTTCCGCGGACCGGTATCGGTCCGCGGGTGGTTGGGGACCCCTGGACTAGAAGATCTCCAAGGTCCCTTCCAATTCCGTTATTATAATTATCTGAGAACTGAGGTAGCTTGTTCATCTGTCAAACCCAACATCAATGTATTATATTATGGCTACCTAGATTTTCTTGCAGAAGCTGGGGAGTAGTTTGGCTTGGGAACAACTTAAGTACAGGCCTGTTTCCCCCCAGTTGTACCTACCTATCCCATTAGATCCAGGAGGGGCATGGTCTGTATCCAATCTACTAGGGAGCGATTCGCCCTCCTGGTGGGTGGAGCATGCTGAGAGCTAGGCCCCGGTTGAGGCTCCCTGGGGTGGAGTCTGTAGCCTGGTGCTTGAGGTTTTTTTTGGGGGGGAGACGACCCAGTCTTTCTTTCAGGTGGGCAGGAAGCTCCCTCCCACCATGCAGCCATGCAGGTTGAGAATCAGGCACTCCTGGGAACCGCTCCCTGGCTGGACACGGAACTCTGGCTGGAAGGAGTCTCCTTTGGGCTATTGAGCACCAGCCTGCACATCTACTTGGTGCTACAGCCCTGGCCCTGGTGGGTGCTGCAGCTCTCATGCCAGCAGTGCGTGGGGTAGCTTTAGCGGGAGGTAGGAGGCTGCTAGGTAGCAACTGGGGCTTGGAGGTGAGCTGCGCTGGGCGGAAGGCGAGGTGGCTGCAGAGCCACCACAGGCGACCAGGGAAAGTGCCATGCTTGCCTCACACGGGCAGCATGAGAGCTGTAGCATCCACCAGGGCCAGGGCCCGTAAGGGGACTAAGCCTCCCCCTGCAGAAGCAGCATGTAGCCTCTCACACTAATGAGAATTTCAAGCAATTCTGGAAGTTTGTGGGAAGCTTGTCCTTACTGTAGAAGCAAAACACAGCATGTCCCTTTCTAGCAAGCATGTGCGTGCGTGTGTGTTTCAAGCCCAAAGGAGGAAAGGGTAATCTCCTCCTCCCTCCCACTGCATCCATGAGGTGACTGGGGAAGGGAAGGGCTGCCTTCTGTGCTGGCCACGCCAACCCCCTTCACTAGGGCTTATTTTTTCGGATAGGCCTTATATTAGGCCCACTCCAAATAAATCAGGCTAGGCCTTACTTTTGGGATAGGTCGTAAACACGGTATTTGTTGAGGTTATTGTTTGTTCTTCAGTGTAACATTTTTCTGGAGATATGGGTGGTTGGTGATCCGAGCCAATTTTTTCCCCTTCACCTTTACAATTTTAAAAATATAATACAAAAATGTGCTACAAACTGCATAGTAGAAATAGGGTTGCGCCTGGAGCCGTATTAAAGATGGCTCAAGTCCTAAATTTAAGGTGCTTTTTGTTTTCTTTACACGTTTTAGAATAAAACTGCAATATAAGAACAAATTGAGGTAAAGATAGTCTCCCTTACATCAAGCAAGCATGGTGTGTGTGTGTGTGTGTGTGTGTGTGTGTGTGTGTGTGTATCAAGCTCAACTCCTGGGACTTTAAAGTCCGCTTCCAGGATTTTTTTTTTTAATCCATTTCAGTTCCTGCCTGGTATTTGCCTCTAAGCAAATACTATCCAAATCAAATCAAAGGAAAAACATACTTTATTAAATATTAAGTATTTACTTTCCAAATCTGGAAGCACTGTTTTACTGAAAACACTTCCAATTTATTATAGAAATGTGTTTGGAATAAAAGAACCATTTATAAATGTATAAAATTATTTGGTTCTAATACAGTTTAAATTTGGATTCTTTAAAAGAGTCTTGCATAATGAATGGAACCATATGCCTTAGCTATGCTGCTTGATAATAGATTATGAAACTGGGCGTTCCCTGCCTCTGTGTTTCTGAGGTTTATATAAATTCCTTTTTAAAAAAAATCTGAACTTTCTTTTTGCACAAGAAAGAACTTCTCTCCCACTCTCTCTGTCTCTCTCTCTCTCTTTCTCTCTCTCTTTTTCTTTCTTTCAAGTGTCTTAAAATGCACACATACACACCCAAGAAAACTCCCATTTCCACTGAGAAGTCCCAAAGTAGAAATTTGAAGCTAGCAAAGATTTTCACTTTCACTGCCCCAATTTGCCTTATAATATTGCATTTTTTTGAGTCATGACTGTTGCTGTTCATTTTTGTCTTCTGCTACATGTGTCATTTTGATCATTTTGATATATGGTTTTTATCTTGTTTCTAAGTATTGTTAAAATAATGTAAAAAAATTATGATCGTCGCATGGTCTCTGGGGTCACGTGATCAAACTTCAGGTGCTTGCCAACCAGCCTGCACTTATGATGGTTGCAGTGTCCCAGGATCCCAAAAATGCCATTCACAACCTTTCAAAGTTAATGGGGAAGTCAGATTTGCTTAATGGTTATATGATCTCCTTAATGACTGCAGGAAAAAAGATCATAAAATTGGATATAAATCACTTAGCAACTGCATGGCTTAAGTGATACAAGTTCCGGTACCAACTTTCGTTGAAAGTCAAGGATCCTCTGTACTCAGGCATGATATTCCCCTCTGAAAAAAAAATCGGGGCCGGCCAAAAGAGACCCCCCACCGCGCGCCAAGAAATCGCCCGCCCGCCCGCCGCTCGCACCGCCCGCCCGCCGCTCGCACCGCCCGCCCGCCGCTCGCACCACCTGTCCGCCCGCCGCTCGCACCACCCGCCCTCCCGGGCTCCGCTCGCACCGCCCGGGCGATTCCCCAAAAAATCGGAATTCCGATTTTAATCGGAAAAATATTATGTCTGTGTACTGTAATTTACCAATTTAGCAATATGGCAGCATCTTAACTTAAAGACAAGGCATGATTCTCCTTGACTTATCCCAAAGAGTTATTACCACACAAGTGTAATCAAGACTAAACCTCATACTTTGTTATGTATTACATTAACTTTTGTAATATGGTATATAAAAACCAGCTTGCCAGTATTGTATTGTGATTAAGGCCCTAGCTAGAAACCAGGAGACTGTGAGTTCTAGTCTCGCCTAAGGAAGCAGGGAATGGCAAGCTACTTCCAAAATCTTGCCAAGATTAGTCCAGGCAGTCACTAGAAGTCAACACTGACTTAGGAATGTGCACAAAAAAATAAAAAAACATGGAGTTTTCCTCTGGGCCAGAACTGTATGTTTGGCACCAACACTAGTACTATAATAATCCAAAATAGAAGCAACACAAAAATTGGACTCACCTTCAAGTCTTGGGCCACATCTAGGATACGTGATAATTTTGCTTGGTCATACTGTTCTCCTCTCATGTACCATTCTGCCATAGCATGCATGATGAGCTGACGAATTGAAGGGGACTGACCCTAAGAACAAAATTAAATGTTAGTCTAGTCCCATAATTATTTAGTTGTTGGCTTGGTGACAGAGACCAGATTCTTGCTCCTCTATTATTATAATCCGTGATAATCCACTGTAATTGGATATGCTGGATTTGAGCCCAGGGCCACAGTAACGTCAAGGTGCAAGGCTGAGAGCACTAACTCTCATGACCTTCCTCTAATCCATCCACCAATCTCAAAGCAAGAAGGGAATTGCCTATGGAGGTTCTCAATCCTCCAGGTCACAGTTGTCCCAAAGGTACTTTTCCAAAAGGCAACTGAACTTTCTTGGGGCTTAGAAACGTTTTGCTTCTCACCCAAGAACTGAAGAAGCTTCTTGGATGAGAAGCAAAACCTTTTCAAAGAAAAAAAATCCAAGAATGTCCAGTTGCCTTTTGAAAAAGCACCTTTCGGACATTTCTGATCCAGGTCTCTCAATGGGGCAATCCAGGCAAAACACATGAAAATCCACCACTCTGAAAGCCTTTCATCAAAGGGAGAGGCAACACCAAGTGGAAACCAGAGGTAGGCAACACATAGGAAATACACTGTCCCACTTCTGCTCTTCTTGCCCATCTCTTGCCCTCTTAGTTGAAACCACATCCACTACCTCTACTTCTTGATGTTTTATTTACTGCAATTATTTACTTTCAGCACACTGCCAGACATGCCTGGTCTGTAGGAAGCAGCATTGAGGGAAGCCAATTAAGAGGATTATTGGGAGCAACAACTGTGGCATTTAATTGATTTTCAAATGCTTCTCCTGTGATCAAAGATGCTAAAGTTTGCCAAATACTTAAATATTTCCCCCACCTTTCCATAAAGGCATTTATTCAGATAGCTAATTAAATGCAAGTGCAACTTCTTTCTGGAGGGTATTTGGCACCCAGAAGAATCAGGCAGGCCACACAGCATTGATAATTAGTGCTGTTGGAATCCGCAATAAGAAAACTCTACAAAAACATTCCTCTCTCTCCAACACAGCAAATGCATATGCCACAGCAGGCTCTTCTCCACTTTTCTTTATTCCAAACAATCTCACAACAGATTCCAGGTAGTACTTCAGTACTGTCTCTTCTTTATTCCTGGATCTGACAAGCATGAAAGAGAGCTGGGAAATCATCAGGCTATTTAGAGTGAACTCCAAGGCTCTAGACCGGGGTGGGCAAACTACGGCCCGCAGGCCACATCTGGCCCGTTGGTCATTTTAATACGGCCCGCCTCTGGAAAAAAAAAACCGGGGCCGGCCAAAAGACACCCCGCGCCGCACGCCAAAAAATCGCACACACAACACGGAGCTGGGCAGCCGCTTCCCTGGTGGCGGGGTCGAGGTCACCGCCCAGGGAACGCCCACTGCTTTCCCTTGCCAGGGCCGGGCGGTGGCGTGTTGCCCTGCGCCGCGTGGCCCCCGCCTGGCAGCGCGCTTCTCGGCTGGTCTCCTCCTCCTCGGCCATACAGAACAAACAGGCAGAGAAGGAGGAGACCAGCTGGCTGGTTGGGGGAAGCTTTCTGCCCCGAAAGAGGCAGCTACTAATCTCCGGCTTTGCTCCGCTTCTCCAATGGTCCGGCACCACCCTGTTCTATGCGCCGGCTGCTCGGACTTGCTGGGCCTGACACATAGAACAGGGCGGCGCCGGATGTTGGAGAAGCAGAGCGGAGCCGGAGATCATTAGCCACCTCTTTCGCAGCACAAGAAGCCTCCCCAACTGGCCAGCTGGTCACCTCCTTCTCTGCCTGTTTGTTCTGTATGGCCGAGGAGGAGGGGACCAGCCGGCTGGTTGGGGGAAGCTTTCTGCGCTGAAAGAGGCAGCTACTCATCTCCGGCTTTGCTCCGCTTCTCCAATGGTCCGGCACCACCCTGTTCTATGCGCCGGCTGCTCGGACTTGCTGGGCCTGACACATAAAACAGAGCATGCTGCAGGCATCTCGCAACAAGCCCCAGGACATGTGGTCACCTGCTGGCTGGCTGGGCCAGGCCGGGCTGGAAGAGGCACGTTCTCCAGAAGAAGGAAGAAAGCGCTCCGGGAGGGCGGGTGCCGGGCAGGTGGGCGGATGTTCCGGGACCACTTAAAGGTCGACTTTAAGAGTGCCCCCATGGAAGAAGCCGAGCAAACGTAGTGGCGGCAGGGGTGACGGGGCATGTGTGTCCCTCCACAAGGAGTATGAAGGGAGGCAGACACCGCACCTCTCAGGAAAAAAGTAGGTGTCAAAGCCCTGGCTGTCACCTGGGAGGGGACCATGGAGGGACCCATCACATGCCCTTGTTGCCCCCGCCGCCTCTACTTTTGTTCTCGTTCTTGGCTTCTTCCATGGGGGCGCTCTTAAAGTGAATCTTTAAGAGCTGGAAGACGTTTTGTTAGATCGCCACCAGCTCATCGTTGGGAGAGGTGTAGCCCCTGAATACACGAGAAGTCTTGGGCAAAGTTCTCTGACTTTTAAAACGCATCCGTGCGGTATTTGCCTCCCTTCATGCTCCTTGTGCATGCCGGGAGCACCTAACTGGAGCAAAAGAGAGCGAAGTTGACTGCTATGAAATGAGCACCTTGGCTTCCCCTCTTGCTCCTCACAGTTGCCCTGAGCTGGTGCGGTTCTTTACTTGGGCAGCCAGACGCCCGCAGCAGTGCCCGCAGCAGCAACAGGCAGTTCCACCCGGGCTCCGCTTAGGTGTCCGGCTGGGGCTGTCAGGAGTTGCTACCGCCGGCGCAGCTCCGCGTGGCTCCAGTCCTGCGTTGCCTTGGGAAGGGAAAGGCAAAACCAGGAGCCGCTGAGCCTGAGCCTCCAGTGCCGCTGCTGCGGCTCTTCCTTTTTGCCTTTCCCTTCCCAAGGCAACGCGGGACTGGAGCCGCGCGGAGCTGCGCCGGCGGTAGCAACTCCTGACTCAGGGGGCCTCCGAGGGGAGGGGAAGGAGAAGGGGGGGAAGGGGGGGCGATTCCCAAAAAATCTTGTGCTGACCCGGCCCGTCTGTCAAATTTTAAAAGTCAATGAGGCCCCTGAGCCAAAAAGTTTGCCCACCCCTGCTCTAGACCAGGGGTTCCCAACCTTGGCAACTTTAAGACTTGTGGACTTCGACTCCCAGAATTCCTGAGCTAACTTGACTGGAGGAGGAATTCTGGGAGCTGAAGTCCAGAAGTCTTAAAGTTGCCAAGGTTGGGAACCCCTGCGAGTCTAGACAATCTCTCTCAATGACTTCATAGCATACAACAAGGTCCACAAACTGGCCACCAGTCCAGAAACTGGTGCCACACAAATGAGTGAAACCCCATCTGCACACACGTGGAATGTAGTCAGAGCACGTAACCATGCCTCCCAGGTCTACAGAAAAACCTCTTTCCACAGAGCCGTCCCTGGTGTTGAAAAGGTTGGGGGCCTCTTGCATATACAACAACAGAGCTCAGCTTGAGGCACATCACATAACTAAATCCACACTACACCACTCTTCTGAGGCCAAAGAAAAAGCAAGGTATCTCCACTTTTGCCCCTTTCAAATCCTTACCTGCCCGTGCCATGCATAATGCAAGATGATAGCAGAATTTGGGTGGTTGCCAAGGAAAATGGGCATAAGGGTGGAGATGAGTTCATGCCGCAAAGTATGCCAAGAAGTGTTGATCTGTAGCAAAGCCAAGACCAACATATCTGGACAGTGCTTGATAGGGAAACTGAAGAGCTGCTTGACTTGTTCATACTGGCCCACCTCTGCCAACCGCAACAGGGACTCAATCAAATCTAGGCTCTTCCTAACAAAAAAGAAACAAAATTGAAATTTATGAGCAAGTTCACATGGCTTTTTAGCTTTACTTAAATACTTCTACATTGTTACTTGCAATGAGAATGCTGCTACTCTTTGTACACTCCAGCAAAGATCATGTTCCCATTTGGATTCTTACAGTATAATGTCCTACATGAGACTGCTTTGAAAAGTGTACAACTGGCCCAGAATACGACAGCCAGACTGACTCTGCACCTGCTTACGATGTACATAGGATTCCTTCCTAAAATAGCTAGTTTGAATCTGGATGCAATTCAAAACACTAGTTATTGCACAGAAAACTCCAAATTTCTGGGACCTGAAAGACCATAGTCACTGTGTATACTGGAAACATTTGCGAACTGGCTTTTTTAATGAGCTTTCATTGTCCTGAATTATACTGGTTTTGACTACATTTATCAGTGGAAAAATCTTGTAAATAAATGTTCAAGGTTTGAAAAAGGCAGGCTAAGAATTAAAAACACAGGCTAAGAAAGCTTCAGAGTTACATAAGTCCCTCTTTTTGTCTCTCATCTCTCATTATTGCAAAGTATAAAAAAAATGGGACCATCCATGGAATTTACACATTTAACTTTTATGCAACTTATTATAGTCTAGCCAATACATTCAGTGCTTGGAACTATTCCCCTACATTCAGTGCTTGGAACTATTCCCCTACTAATCTTACTATTTGTTTAATATATCACCTTTATTATTTTTATAAATAACACAAAGCCGCAAAAATACCAAACATTTCTTCTTCTCCCCCTTTTCCTCACAGGAACTCTGTATGGTGGTTTGGGTTGAGTGAGAGTGACTGGCCCAAAGTCACTGAGCTGGCTTTCATGCCTAAGGCAGCACTAGAATTCAACATCCCCTGGTTTCTATCTGGTGCCTTAACAAAAATGCCCCTCTTTGGTTGATTCATATAACTGTCTGTGCTCTTGGAGCTTCAAAAATTATTTCCATCAGAGAGGTCTCATGATAAATACTGTCCTCACTATGACCCCGCCAAGCAAGTGCATCTTAAGAAAAGCAATATGCTTACCATGTGGCAATTTCTCGATTATCATCCTCAGGTGGTGCTTTCAAGATCTCCGTGGAAACAGTATGACAGGGATAGTCAGCAAAACAGAAGATCTCTGGGTTAATGAGGGAATACTGAATGAATGAGAGCTGCAAAAAATGACATCATTGGAATCATCATTTCAGGCCTTTAACCACATTACGTGTGGATCTTCATCATCTTTTCCTTCACATTTTGCCCCCACTCTTATGCATTTAATTAGTTTTGATTTTCCTGCTCACTTTCAAAACAAAATTTAAAACATTGATTTGTTCTCTTGCCACAACCAATTTATCATTTGTAACACTGCATTATTGCATTACTAGAAAGGGGGTGGGGGAAATCTCATATGCCTAAAGCTCAGTTTCTAAAGCAAATATTTTATTCCTTGTAACTCTCAAAGTTAAGTTTAATTTTAGTTAACATCTACAATCAGCAAAGATGTTGTGATTGTTGCTATCTCCCTTGCTATAAATCCTAATTCTTTGAAATCCCAATAATATGTACTAATAATTCAAAGCATTCATTCAAAAGCTTATCATTTGAAAGATCAGCTATTTTTTAAAAATTCTAAATCATGCTACACCCAAGTGAAGACTCATGAATTAACAAATAAGTAAATCTCATAAACAGTGGTATAGTCATTATAAAAAATTAAAATAGAGAAAAAATCTGAGAGCTGCATATTTACCTGGCCTTCAGCATGTTTCCAAGGTCTGTATATTAGATCAACTGGAAAAACCTCCAGTCCTAATCCTCGCTGAACTCCAAAGACTACAATTTGCAGGCCCTTGCTATCACGAATTTGAAATCCAGGGTGGTCCAGCTCATAGGTTACTTCCTTGAAATTTAAGGTTGGGTTCTGCAGAGGATATAAAGAGGCAGTAGTTTAATATGCAATATTTCCCACTTTTCCATGGATTAACATAGCACAGTCAGATGAATACATTTTAAAAAGTACAGAAAAGGTGAGGTTTACTGTTTTCCTAGCCCTAAAACACAAAACAAAACAACAAAAAAGATGAAGTGACTAGTTTACTCCAAGTTTATCAAGGAAAGAAGGGAATATTTGGATTGGACATAGGAAGCTTTTATGCAAGGACACAGATAGCAAAAAGCCTCCCGGAAGATTAAAAAAATAATTATCAAGAGGATGCTGTGTGGAAGGAAGGAATGTGACCCCACAAAGCTATTCACTATAGTTTGAGAATATATTCCCTTCCTTGCCACTGATGATGTTTTAGGTTTCCTAAATGGAGATGGAAGAACAGCTAACTTCCACCTCAGGAATCAAGAAATCAGACTCCAGCCCCTTTGCAAGGGAAGGAGGATCCCTGCCTCTGCCCTGGACAAAAGGGAGGTAGTGACTGCAACACCCTATTGAGAGGGGCTGAAGCAGCATTGGCTGGATAATCTGCCAAGAGAACAAAGTAGTTCTTTCTCCCTCAGAGACATATGGTATGAACATAAAGATTTAAAGACTTCTTTACATCCACTGAGAATTAGCCCATTCTCTTGATCCACTAGATAGTTCAAATGACTCAGCCAGACACAACTTTAAGGACACTGCAAGGAACTATGAAGGGCTGGGAAGGAAAATGGAAAAACTGGATCCAGGGAGAATAAAAAATATATTAGAAGCCAACAAGTAATCATGCACTGCGAACTTTAGTTTTTTGATAATGAGACACATTTTCAAAACAGCAGACTCCTGGTGAGATGGTCTGTATCTCACAAAACCGGGAAGAATGTGTTTGAAAGGCAACATGCAAATCTGAAAGCTATGGAGGAAGAAGAAAATAGCCCAGAAACAGCACAAGACCAAGCACCGAGAATGGGATGGGGTTGGAAGGAGTCTGCAGAATACAGAGGTGCCCAGGTGAGCCAAGGATCCCCATGTTGCTATACAAATACACACAGCATGGAAAAGAAGAAGCAAGTTCTTAAGCAGAGAAGGCTAGCTTAGCAGGCATTACTGAAATCTGCGGGAGGAACTCCTGAATGGGATGTAAGGACTGAAGGGCAGGATGTATTCAAAAGGAAGAGAACAGACAGAAGAGAAGGATAAGTAGCACTCTACATGAAGTGCACATATCACTGAAAACCAGCACAAGGTTCAGTTCAGAGGTAATAGCATCTCAGACATTAATGAGGTTGGAGTTGTCAGGCAGGCAGAAGAGCTGGATAAGATTCTTCTGGACAACATAACAACGTTTTCAGAGAGGCTGCAATGAAGGCGGATATTATGGACACAAGATTTCAGGAGAGTCAATCTTAGCTAGCTTGGAGAAGGACTAGACAGGATCCCATGGAAAACCTCCTCAGCTCAAACGATGTACAAATGCTGGGAACTTTTGAAAAGATAAGCTACTGGCAGTAGCACTCAAGTCTTATATATCGCTTCACGGTGCTTTCCAGCCCTCTCTAAGCGGTTGACAGAGTCAGCCTCTTGCCCCCAACAATCTGATTCCTCATTTGGCCGACTTTGGAAGTATGGAAGGCTGAGTCATCCTTGAGCCTGGTGAAATTCAAACTGCCAAATTGCAGTCAGCTGCAGTCAGCAGAAGTGACCTGCAGTACTGCACTCTAACCATTGCACCACCGCAGTACAACCAGGCATTGTTCCAATGAGACAAATATGTGGGCAATTGAGGAAATCAATTAAACTAAGAGTTAAAAGGAGATCTAGAGCAGGGGTCCCCAACAGGCTGTGGCCTGTTTGAAACCAGGAGAGATGAGCGCGCATGAAGTGAGGTCGCTTGCAAGCATGTGCAAACCTCCACTCATGTGAATGGAGCGTCTCCACTCGTGTGAGTGGAACTTTGCAACGGATCACAAGTGCCCTTTGCTCAAGCACGAAGCTCTGTTCACATGACTAGAAAGCGCGTACACCACTCACATAAAGCAAAGGCACAAAAGGGGGAGGGGCTGCAAGAAATAGTAGGAGAGGAACAAGGAGCTTTACTTTGGGGGCCTGAAATAAATCAGACCCTTAACATGAGTAGCAACCCTAGGAAAGCATCAGGATTACGTCAAAGCACTGGACTACTATGAATGAATTTAAATTACCAAGACCAGTTCCTGAATGAACCTGGGACTGCCAGCTTGTGGCCTCTTCTCTGATTGTCTATGGCAGGGGTGTTAAACTCAAGGCCCGTGGGCTGGATCCAGCCTGCGGGGGTGCTTAGATCTGGCCCGTGGGGGCATCCTGGAAACAGTAAAGAAACCAGGCAGTAACTGTGAGAGGGATCTTGGAGTCTTAGTGGGCAGCAGCTCAATATGATCCAGCAGTGTGCAGCGGCAGCCAAAAAAGCCTATGCAATCGTAAGCTGCATTAACTGAGGGATACAATCAAAATCAAGTGAGGTATTATATTATTATTATTATTATTATTATTATTATTATTATTATTATTATTATTATTACTACTACTACTACTGCTACTACTTTTATTGTCAGAGTACAACATGTGTACAATAAGATTGACCTCATGTGTACAATGAGCCTCCCTTCGTGCACCCCTCTCCCCAATAGAACTCAGTGAGGACAGAAGTCCCCAACCCAGGGGACTTCCGGTTTGAGCTTCTACAGCGACAGACCGAAACCACGACTCTGCGCGGTTTCGATTTGTGCTCGCCGCTGGAGCGCCCCGAGCCGGCTGGTTTCGGGGCTAAGCCACTCCGTAGAGGTGGTAAAGAAGGGGGAGACTGCCTACAGGGTTGAGGAGAGCCGCATCTCTCCTCCTCAGTTGGCCATTACTCCCGTTCCCAAAGGCAGTTGTAGCAGTCAGAAATGGCCACCACAAAGAAGAACTCGACCAGAAAAGAATGTGCAGGAGGAAGATAAGAAGAGAAAGTTTTGGTTGACCAGGTCAAACAGCAAAAGCAACAAACAAGGTACCCTGGAATTGAAACTAGTAAAAAAAATAACACTGTTCCCAAAGAAGATTTTTAAGCAGCGAAGGAGAGAGAAAAGGGAAAAGATTTGGTTTTCTTTTTTTTTTCTTCCTTTTCCTTTTCCTATACTGACAGCTAAGAGACTTAAGCAAGAAATTCGAAAAAAATCCACTTTGACATTAATAGGCATTTAATGCTGAAAATAAAAAGTCAAAGGGATAATAAAGATTTCTGGATACTTAAAAGCCTTTGAAAACAGGAAAGGGGAGAAAAAGAATAAAAGGGCAGGATCTGGAAGGGAGGAGACTGCCTGGAATTAAAAAGAACTTACCGTAAAATCTCAACAAGACTTCTAAAAGATACATCTTAACTGAAACATTGCAATAAAATAATAAAACCCCAGGAAGAGAAAGTGGAAAAAGAAATAAGAAGAAACAGCTTGGGAGCATTTGGATTACTTGGTGATCTCTGGATTTTTGGTTATTGTATTTGAATGATTAAAATCAATCGGGTGGTTGTTTAAAACTGTTTAAAATGGCTCCACTCTTAGAAGAACTGAAAATGGAACTTAAAAAGTACAAAGAAGATGCACAAGAAGGGAGAGGTTCTTTTGGCTTCACATTACAGTTCTTAGAAATGGAGATTTGGAAATATGAGAAACAACAAGAAATGCCTGCAGAACAAGAAGATTGGGACAAAGAAGAAGCCATCTTTAATGAACAAGCAATCTTAGGTGGGGGAAAAAAGGAAAGGGGGAAAAGAGAATGGAAAGTTTAAGATTGGGAAAAACAACCCCCCCCAAAAAAAATAGATTGAAAAATAAGTATAAAATCAGAAAGCAACAGAAGAGGGAAATGCAGAAGAGAGAATTAGAAGTACAAGGGGGTTAAAAGGGGAGGGAGAAGAAGAGAGGGAAGAAAGAAAGGAAAAGAAGTTATAAAGGACAGAAACAAAATATAGAGAAACAGGGCCTATTTAGAGATAATGGGTGAAAATCTAATCGAAAAAGGGATTCTGCAAAGATACATAAGATAGTATTGTTATATTAGAAATAGAAATAATTTTAGAAAATATGAAACGATGTATGATTAAAATGTTTGATAAAATAGTTATCGTAATTTAGTGGAATGTTTGTCAATAAATAAATGTAACAAAATGAATATTTAATGATTTATAAAACATATGTGAAGAGAAATAAGGGAAAAATTAATTATGGAGATTATACGTGTCTTCAAGGAAATATATTTAGTTGAAAAGAAATGTTAAAGATGTTAAGATTTTAATATTAATGATAGAACTGAATTGGAATGGAATGAGGGTTTTAATTCCATATATTTATAATCCTTTTTTTAAAGAATATAGTGTGTATTATAAGAATGTACCAAGCAGAATTCGATTGGAAGTTATGTATTATGTATTATATTGAATGTCACAACCTTAAGGTATATATTGAAGTTTAAATAAGAGTTGAATGGATGTAATTAAAATATAAAGGTGTCATACTCCAATTAGTAACTACAGGAGAAAATTTGTTTAATGAGAAAAGATAATATGAAATTGAAACAGAACAGACAAAAGTATAAATATAAAGATTTGAATTGAGATGAGATAATCAAAATAAAATTGAGAAAATTAAAAAAGGGGAAAAACTATATAGAAAATGCAAAATAGTTATAAGATATGTAATAAGTAATAAAATAGTAATAAGATAATAAGATATACACAAAAATAAGCATGAAATTGAGTTTGTGTCTGTTTAAAGAAGTGTAACCCGGGACCATGCTATTTTTCAAAAAAGATGTTTTACTTGTATTTTGTGTGTGAAAACCCAAATAAACTTTAATTAAAAAAAAAGAAGAAGTCCCTAACCCAGTCCCAATCTTTTTATACTAGGTGACCTTGTTGCCTAGGTGACAACGCGCCGACCCTGCAAGTCTATCATACTATCTTGAAATGAAGTTATTTTCCGTTCAGAAGTCTGACAGCCCATGGTAGGAACTGTTCTTCAGCCTGTTGGTGCGGCTGGCTCTGCTTCTCTATCTCCTACCCGATGGTAGGAGAGTGAAGAAGTGCTGACCGGGATGTGAGTTGTCCCTGAGAATTTTCCTCACTCTTCTAAGGCAGCAAGCCCTGGCGATGTCATCTAGTGGTATCAGGGAAAAGCCCACAATGTTTTGTGCTGTGCAGACTACGCTCTATCTTTCTATTTGCAGCTGTCAAGCCAGCATACCACACCATCATGCAGTATGTGAGGACACTTCCTATTGTGGATGGGTAAAAGGAGGTCATCATTCATTGTTCCACTTCATTCTTTTGCAAGACCCTAAGGAAATGGAGTCTTGGTTGGGCCCTTCTTGCCACCTGGGTTGTGTTGGTTTTCCAGGTAAGATCTTCCAGGTTTTCCTGGGAAGTAGACTCCCAGGAATTTAAAGGAGGAAACTCTCTCCACACAGCCCCCCTTGATGTAAAGTGGGATGGGTTCCTCTCTCTTCTTCTGGAAGACTAACACCATCTCCTTTGTCTTGCTGATGTTTAGGTGCAGGTTGTTTTCTAGGTACCATGAGAATAATTTTTGAACCTCCCCTCTGTACGCTGTTTCGTCTCCACCTGTAATGAGACCCAATACATCATCTGTATGTATCATCTGTGAACTTAATGGTCACAGTGGATGGGTCAGACGATACACAATCGTGTGTACAGTGAGTACAGATAGGGACTGAGCACACAACCCTGTGGGGAGCCAGTGCTAAGCTTCAGGGAGGTGGATGTGACAGAACTAGCCCTCACAGTTTGTGGTCGGTCCCTCAGAAAGTCTTTGATCCAGTCGCAAATGGAAAATCCAAACCAGTTAGCTTTTCGATAAGGATGCTCGGCGGGATAGTATTGAAGGCCGAGCTGTAATCAATGAAAAGCATCCTGATATAGTTTCCGGGTTTCTCAGATGGCTCGGTACAAAATGTAAGGCAATAGCTATGGCATCGTCTGTCGACCTGCTCCCCCTGTAGGCAAACTGATGTTTGTCGAAGTCTGGTGGGAGGCATATCCTAAGGTGTTGGAGAAGCATTTCATCACTACTGATGTTAACGCGATAAGTCTGTAGTCATTTAGACAGTTAATTGCTGTTTTCTTGGAGACTGGGACAATAGTGGCTGTTTCCAAGCAGGACAGAACACAGGCCAGTTGCAGGGAGATGTTAAAGATCTTTGTCAGGATCCCTGCTAATTGATTGGCACAAGTCTTTACTACTATCCCCAGCACCCCAGCTTTACTGGGATTCAAAGCCTTCAGTGCAGCTCTCACTTGATGTTCGTATATATATGTTCGTATATTATTACTCTATAAAGCCTTAGTAAGATCATACCTAGAATACTACATCCAGTTTTGGTCACCACACTACAAAAATGATGTTGAGGCTCTAGAAAAAGTGCAGAAAAGAGCAACAAGTATGATTAGGGGACTGGAGACTAAAACATATGAAGAAAGGTTACAGGAATGGGCATGGCTAGTCTAGCCAAGAGAAGGACCAGGGGAGACAGGATAGCAGTCTTCCAATATCTGAGGGGCTACCAGAGAGAGGAGGGAGTCAAGCTATTTTACAAGGCACTGCCCATTGTTCATCCCAGAGCAGCTCCTTCACCCAGCTGCACTGTGGACCACCAAAATTCTTGCAGACCATTTGTTGATGACCTCCAGCTCTGTTAATTCTGAAGACAGCAAAGTCCGGAGATGGAGAGGACTGCTGGCTTGAAAGAGAGATCAAAGAGGCTATCTATCAAAACTGAACTGCCCTCTCTCAACAGAGTGGAGGGATACGACATCATCTATCTGCAGTCAACAGACTTTTCAACAGTTCCAAGAAGGCTCATACCCATTTGCACCATTCAGGTGATCCTGACAACACAGATAAACCTCTACATGGTCTCAACAACTCTCTAAAAGAATGCAAATGACTAGCTGTCTGCAAGGATAAGCCTTCCATTTATCAATTTTTAACAACACAACTGATCAAATACAATGTGACATTTAGATGGCTGATACCGGAAGGAATGCTGATCTCTTGGCAAGACAAAAAATTCAGAATAGACACTATAGATAAGGTACATGAGTTCTTTGAACATCACTTTACAGTAAATGAAGAACAGGAAAGTAGAGAAGAGGTAGAAAGTAAAAGTCAGGATGAACTACAAATAGAAGAAAAAACAGTAGAACAGGAAGAAAAAAGGAAAGCGAGATGAACAAGAAAGTGCAAGAATAAAAATACAGAGGGAGGTAAGAACAACCAGAAGCGTAAGACCTATATATAAGTGAAAAAGATGGAAGAGGAAGTAAAGATGCTCTCTGTGAACATAAATGGATTGAACTCCCCACAAACGGAAAACAAATCTTTACAATTACAAAGGTTAAAATTGGACATTACATGTCTCCAAGAAGTCCACATTAAAAGGCAATGCAGAAATGTACTGGAATACCCTAAAATGGGGAAATTGTATTCATCATTAGCATACCAAAAGAAAAGAGGGGTAGTATTATATATTAAAGAAGCGTTACAAGCTAAACAAATTTATACAGATGAAGAAAGGAGAATACTAATGACAGAGATAATAATAAATCAGAAACAAATTCTTTTGATTGCAATATATGCCCTGAATAAGCATCAGGAAGAGTTTTACAAAAGATTGCATTAAAAAAAACCAGAAATGGATTATGAAAATATATGCATCATCGGGGATTTCAATGTCATCGTGGATGTCAAAAAAGATTACAGAAGTAGCAAAAGAAACAAAAAAATAAGAACACTTCCAAAAGCCTTCGCTGACATGATACATGAAATGAGCCTACAGGATATCTGGAGAGAACTTAATCCAAAGACCAATCAGTATACTTTCTACCCGAATATGCATCAATCATGTTAAAGAATAAATATGGTGAGGATGACGTCGGGAATGAGGAAAGTTCATGAAGTAGAGATAGTAACGAACACATGTGCAGACCACAACCCTATAAAAATTGTGTGGAAAGGACAAAAAAAGAAATTGAGATAGACAATGAATCAAACAGGTTAGACAAATGATGAAAAAAGAAATGGATTTTTAAAAAAGAAAATAAAAAAGAGGAAACATCCTTACAAATTGTCTGGGAGACGGCGAAAGCATATATGTGAGGTCTAGCGATAACATGCATAGCAAGAAGAAACAAGAAAAATAGACAACAGCAAATTAGGTTACAAGAAGGGCTTAAAGGACTAGAGAGAGAGATTTGCAGAAAAATCCAAAAAACAACAAAATAGAAAAAAGAGATTTAACAAAACATACATTGAACCTACAAGAGGAACAAGAGGTACAAGAGGAAATAGCACAAAAAAATTAAATTGACGAAACAAATTTTTTTTGAACATGCAAACAAACCGGGGAGGTGGTTGGTGTACAAATTGAAAAAGGAAGAAAAAAAGAAAATGATACATCAACTACTAGATGAAAAAGGTATTCTCCACCACTAAAATGAGGATAAAAAGAAAATAGCGCAGGAATTTTTCAGAAATTTGTATAGACAAGAAAGAAGACCAGAAGATACAACTATACAATATTTGGAAAAAGCAACACTACTCAAAGTATCAGACTCAGTAAGAGGGATGCTGAATGAAAGGATAACGGACGCAGAAATAATCAAAGCAATCAAGGCAGAAAAATAATAAAACACCCAGAATAGATGGAATACCTGCAGAACTATGTAAAAACCTATAGGATATATTGGGACCAATACTGTTGGAGCTTTATAACGAAGCTCTACTACAGGCCAAACTACCTAAAACCTGGATGGAGGCATATATCACACTAATTCCAAAGGAAGATTCAGATGTTCAACAAATAAAAAATTATAGGCCAATATCACTATTAAATGTAGATTATAAAATATTTGCCTCCATAATTTCGGAAAGATTTAAAAGATTTCTAAATGAATTTATCCATCCAGACCAGAATGGCTTCTTACCAAAAAGACAACTCAAAAATAATGAGGAATACTATGAAACTCACTCCAAAAAGCAGTTAGCACTGATGCACAAAAGGCTTTCAATAATATAGATTGGCAATTTATGCCACAGCAATTGGAAAATATGAATTTTGGTAATTTTTTTGTAGAAATGATCAAATCAATCTATTCCAATCAAATAGCGAGAGTTATAATAAATGGAGAAATAACAGAGGAATTCAATATAAATAAAAGTACGAGACAAGGGTGCCCATTACCCCCCCCTTCTATTCATATTAATGTTGTTCTGCTCAGACTGATTAGGCAAGATCCAGAATTAAGAGGTTTGCAAATAAAAAGAGAACATTATAAATTACAAGCTTTCGCGGATGATTTAGTATTTATTTTGGAAGATCCTTTGGAAACAGGACCTAAACTAATTAAGAAAATAGAAGAGTTTGGTACAGTGGCAGGACTCAAAATAAATAAGGAAAAGACCAAAATGTTGACAAAAAATCTTATAAACAGAAAAATGAATTGATTGAAAAGGTAAAATATTTGGGAATTTGGTTAACATCAAGATGTATATCCATCAAAGAAGACGATTTCTGGTTGGAAGGATATTTACAATAAAAATGAATATTTTACTGAAACTACTATTTCTATTTCAAACAACCCTGATAAAATTAGGAAAAAGGTATGGTGAGGATCTAAACAGAGTGATTTCTAAATTCATCTGGCAAGAGAAAAAACCTAGAATTAAAAGGGAAATGCTTCAAGACTCCAAAAACAAGGGTGGGTTTGGGCTTCCACATTTGGAGCTTTACTATCAGGCATCAATTCTAATGGATAAATTAAATGGATAAATTAAAAAAATAAAAGAATGGATAAATTAAAAAAATAAAAGAATGTTAACAACAGAGGGACACGATCTGCAATTGGGATGGCACGCATTCTTATGGGACGGGAAAAATAAATCACAGAGATATGTTCAAAGACATTACATTAGAAACGGTGTGATATCAGTATGGGAAAAAGTTAGACAGAACCACTACATGAAAATTCCGGTCTGGTTATCCATGATAGAAGCATTAATACACTGCTCAAAAAAATAAAGGGAACACAAAAATAAGATGTCAACCACTTGACATAAGACATCCTAGATTTGAATGAATGAAATATTCTTATTAAATACTTTGGTCATTACATAGTTGAATGTGCTGACAATAAAATCACACAAAAAATATCAATGGAAATCAAATTTAGCAACCCATGGAGGTTTGGATTTGGAGTTACACTCAGAATTAAAGTGGAAAAAAACACTACAGGCTGATCCAACTTTGATGTAATGTCCTGAAAACAAGTCAAAAGGAGGCTCAGTAGTGTGTGTGGCCTCCACGTGCCTCTATGACCTCCCTACAACGCCTGGGCCTGTTCCTGATGAGGTGGCAGATGGTCTCCTGAGGGATCGCCTCCCACACCTGGACTAAAGCATCCCCAACTCCTTGACAGTCTATGGTGTAACGCGGCGTTAATGGATGGAGCGAGACATGATGTCCCAGATGTGCTCAATTGGATTCAGGTCTGGGGAACGGGCGGGCCAGTCCATAGCATCAATGCTGTCGTCTTGCAGGAACTGCTGACACACTCCAGCCACATGAGGTCTAGCATTGTCTTGCATTAGGAGGAACCCAGGGCCAACCGCACCAGCATATGGTCTCACAAGGGGTCTGAGGATCTCATCTCGGTTCCTAATGGCAGTCAGGCTACCTCTGGTGAGCACATGGAGGGCTGTGCAGCCCCCTAAACAAATGCCACCCCACACCATTACTGACCCACTGACAAACCGACCATGCTGGAGGATGTTGCAGGCAGCAGAACGTTCTCCACGGCGTCTCCAGACCCTGTCACATCTGTCACATGTGCTCAGTGTAAACCTGCTTTCATCTGTGAAGAGCACAGGGCGCCAGTGGCGAATTTGCCAATCTTGGTGTTCTCTGGCAAATGCCAAATGTCCTGCATGGTGTTGGCACAACCCCCACCTGTGGACATCGGGCCCTCATACCACCCTCATGGAGTCTGTTTCTGACTGTTTGATCAGCCACATGCACATTTGTGGCCCGCTGGAGGTCATTTTGCAGGGCTCTGGCAGTGGTCTTCCTGTCCCTCCTTGCACAAAGGTGGAGGTAGCGGTCCTGATGCTGGGTTGTTGCCCTCCTACGGCCTCCATGTCTCCTGATGTACTGGCCTGTCTCCTGGTAGCGCCTCCATGCTCTGGACACTATGCTGACAGACACAGCAAACCTTCTTGCCACAGCTCGCATTGATGTGCCATCCTGGATGAGCTGCACTACCTGAGCCACTTGTGTGGGTTGTAGACTCCGTCTCATGCGACTGCTAGAGTGAAAGCACCGCCAGCATTCAAAAGTGACGAAACCATCAGCCAGAAAGCACAGGAACTGAGAAGAGGTCTGTGGTCACCACATGCAGAACCACTCCTTTATTGGGGATGTCTTGCTAACTGCCTATGCTTTCCACCTGTTGTCTATTCCATTTGCACAACAGCATGTGAAATTGATTGTCAATCAGTGTTGCTACCTAAGTGGACAGTTTGATTTCAAAGAAGTGTGATTGACTTGGAGTTACATTGTGTTGCTTAAGTGTTCCCTTTATTTTTTTGAGCAGTGTATATCCCAATGTTTTAGACCCAGATAAGATTTTAAGATACAAAGACATTTTAAACAAACAGGGAGTGTTGAAAACCAATCAGGAACTAAAAAAACAGGGAATAGAACTAGACTGGTGGCCGCTTATTCAAATTCAAACAAGATACAAGAAAGATTGAGAAATGTATGGATTATATAAGGAACCCCAAGACTTGGATAAAATAATGTTAGGACCAGATGTAAAATTAATAAAGAAAATGTATAACTATTTAATGAACGTCAGCATGGAAGAAGAATATGTAAAAAGAAATGATGATTGTTCGGGCGAAGAATTTGGAATACTCCATAGAATTGGATAAATGGCAAAAATTATGGGAGAGAAACCATAAACTAACATTATCAGAAGCATACAAAGAGAATTCATACAAAATGTTTTACAGATGGCATTTGCCACCTGCAAGATTGGCAAAAATGTTCCCTAATATATCACTTGAATGTTGGAAATGCAAAGAAAATGGGGATCCTACTATAACATATGGTGGAAATGTCCGGTGGTGAAAAAATACTGGCTGAATATAAGGAATTGGTTAGAAGAAATGTTGAAACAACAAAACAGATATGAAACCAGAACTATTTTTATTATGGATAATAGCAGGGAAATACGATAAAAGACTTATTTATTTAATCATTCATATATTAATGCAGCTATAATCCTATACGCACAAAAGTGGAAAAGTGAAAGGACACCTACAGAGGAGGAAGTAATAAAAAAGATACTATAGCATGCCGAGATGGTCAGACTTACAATGGTACTTGCAGATATTAGTGTTAAATAAGGAAAGAAGATTAACAAAATTACTTTTATTCAGGGATAAAGGAAGATGTAAGAATAAATAATGTAAAAATGAATATATTTGAATTGTACATGAAGAGAACATGTAATGCATAAAGTGAGGATTGGAATAGTATATTATGATGGAAACAAACAAATAATAGATATCATTTGTATGTATAATATGGTATGATGGAGGGATTATACCAGGGGTCCCCAACCACCGGTCCGCGGACCGGTACCGGTCCGCGGAACAAGTCCTACCGGGCCGCTGGTTGCTGGGCGCCGCCATCTTTTTTTGATGAAAAAGTGCTTCCGGTGAGCTTTTCCGGGTAGAAAGCTCACCGGAAGCACTTTTTCATCAAAAAAAGATGGCGGCGCCCAGCTGATGCTGGTACCGGGCCGCGGCATAAAAAAGGTTGGGGATCACTGGATTATACGATATGATAGTTTTAGCGAGGATGTATAACGATGGAAAGGGAAAAAGGGACTTGATGTATCTAGTACACAATGATGTTGTATAATTATGAATAGTTATGTATATTAAAGAAAATGTATAATAGAAATATATTTAAAAAAAGAAAGAAAAAGTACCTTTGGGACTTTTCTCTAATACTTGAGAAATCATGGAGGATGGGAATGGTGACAGAAGAAAAAAAAATCTCTAGCTAGAGAAATGGCAAAATATAGGCTAGATTAAATTATACTATTAAAAATATTTGTAACTTTAATTATGTACAGGTCTTAGCATAATGAGCTCTTTAATGCATTCAAGCCTTTGTACTGACAAAAGCATCATGTATTCTGAATTAAAAGTACACTTTCTACTAACTCCTATGACAGTTAAGACTTCCCTCAATAAATTGGAAATGCAGAAAAAAACAGTTTTACCTGTTTTCAATTACATTTTATTGCCTGCTCTTAATAATCAAGAGATTGCTTATAAAAGTACCTTGATCAATATTCTGATCTTATAAATAGATGCATCTAACTTTCATCTAAATAAGACATGTCAAATTCAAGGTCCGCGGGCCAAATCTGGCCTGTGATGTGGTTAGATCTGGCACGCAGGGCCTCCCTGGAGACAGTGATGGGCCAGCATCTGCTGCCTTAGCCCACAGGCTGGGTGCTCTGCCAGGACGCATGCACAGGAGGCGGAAAGCACGCGGGGTCTGGCACCCTGGTGGAAGGAAGGAGATGGGAATGTAAAGGAGGGAGGATCTGAGGGAAGTCTTGTCTTAGCATTTGGCCACCAGCAGCCCTAGTAGTCATTGAGTTTCTTAATTCCAGAAATACATTTTTGGATTTCATTTTATGAACATACCAGTTCTTTAAGCACATCAATCAAAACTTCAACATTCCATGTATGAGTCTGTGTTCCATCATTTTTATCTCTTCCATCACTCCAAATTCCACTTCCAGGGGCAGAAATAGACTGCAAATGAAACATGTAGATGCATGTTTATACTATTTTTAGAGAAGGAATGTATTCTGGAGATGAAGTAAAATATTTAAGTCATGCAGATGGATGCAGTCTCCCAGCTCCCACATGGTAGCCTTCAAAGCATGCGAAAACATGTAGCAAAGCAACCCGCTTTTTATCCTTTTTTTGCAGTTTTAGATTTATTATCCTGACAAATCATGCCACATATTTTAGTAAGTCTTTCTCAGCTAATTGATAAACTTTCTAGGGAAAAGTACCCTTGGATGTTCCAGTGCAATCTGTGATTAGTATTCTGTCCCAATACACTGCCTTTTCTGCCTTCAGTTCATATTGCTAAACCATCCCACTGTTGTGGCCTGCCGGTGACTAGTGGAGCTGGCAGCAGAGTCAGAGAGTGAGGAGGTTGGGAAGGAACATGGGCCAGTCCTGGAGGCTGAGGAAGGCTCAGAGGAGGGCTCTGCATCAGAGGCAGAGATGGGGCCAGGACAGGCTGGCAGTTATCAGCTGCCTTTGGAGTCGGACAGCAGTGAGGCGGGAGAGCAGCTGGAGCTGGTTCCCAGCCTGTGCATGTGCAGAGCTGCCAAAAGAAAAGAACAATTACGAACTAAGGGTTGATGTGGGAGTAAGGCCACAGGTGAATGGCCTTTTGCTCCTCTTTTAATCCCTCCCATAGGGATTAAAAGAGGAGCAAAAGGGGAGGGGGCTTTTGCAGGAAACAATTCGTTCGTTCGTTGCAGCAGTGTGAAGATCTGTCTGTGCACCTCAGAGACTCTGTGCGAAAATATTTCCTTGGCAGCTCTCCAAGCTAGATAAGGTTTGTGCTCCTAATTACACCCTCGAAAGAGGTGTTTGCCAGGCCTTTGGCTGAATGTGAATGCAAGAAATTCATCTTAGGTTAATAAAAGGGGTTTTGCCGGGATAATGAGTTTGCTTAGTGCTTTTTGGGGAAGCCTAGGTCAGAACACCTGTATTAATGACAGCAGCAAGAACACCAGCAGCAACTGCTGAATCAGGGAAATAAGCTGTCAAGATCTCCAAGTACTGATTCAACAAGCTGCTTCTGTATGACTACAAGACAGACTTAAATAATCAATAAGTTGAAAGCACAAACTGCAGACGATTTCAACAGGCAGTGTTTAAAAAGAAAATTTCAGCTCCCTTCTAGCTGACTTTAAAGTCAATTAAAATTTTAATCATTTATTTCACTTAATAATAGAGTAATGTAGTCTCACACCCAGGGACATTTTGCTTAATGCCCACCAAGACCCCTATCCCCATTTCTTAAATACAGGCAGTCCTTGTTTAGTGATCAAACAGTGGACTGGCAACTTGGTTATTAAACAAAACAGTAACTTTTGACCTTATAGAGCTGTAAAGGTTCTATATGCAAAGATTGGTTGTAAAGTTTCTTTTTCATCACTGTTGCAACTACAAATTGCCACTAAATGAAGACTACTATTTCCCTTTTCATTTTTAACAAGGTAAAACAGAACCACCCAAACCATCCTTATTTCCAAAGATACTCCTGGACCTAGATAGAAAATAAAAAGGCAGATGACCACAGTTCAGAGATTTGTTCAATGGTATGTTCGCCTATCCAGAAAAAAAGGCAATGATGAACCAGTACAAGGAGCAACCTCACCAGTTTGCCTTCTGATAAATGTCTTATGTGGACTTTCAATAGTGACCACGACAGATTGTGCTATCAAAGAAATGGCGTGTTCTCCAGAAAAAAACCTGATTTTTGACAGTTCTAAAACCTCTTTTAGGGACACGGTGGGTCAATAGCTAAGATGCTGAGCTTGTCGATCAGAAGGTTGGCAGTTCAGCGGTTTGAATCCCTAGCGCCACCTAACAGTGAACTCCCATTACTTGTCCCAGCTTCTGCCAACCTAGCAGTTCGAAAGCATGTAAAAAATGCGAGTAGAAAAATAGGGACCACTTTGGTGGGTAGGTAACAAGCACTCCGTGCAACTTCAGTGTTTAATCATGCAGGCCACATGACCACGGAGACATCTTCAGACAGTTCTTCGGCTTAGAAACGGAGATGAGCACCCTCCATAGAACCGGAAATGACTAGCATGCACGTGCAGGGGAACCTTTATCTTTAAAGCCCCTTTTAAATACAAACCTGTAATGGAATGCCATCTGTCAATCCAGAGTGTGTGCGAGCCATCATTCCCAAAACCCTGGCAACCTGGGCAGCTGTAACCTCCCCAACACCAAATTGTGTGATGATACTGCGACATTCTTCCACGCTATGAAAGATAATGTTTGTTTTATTAAAAATATTACATTGCCCAATTAATGAAGCTCTCTTCTTACATATTAAGTAACTCTAAGACAACAATGGCGGCTTATACAAGCAGCAAATGCATAATAATTTGAAGATCTCAGAAATAAAAATAATTCTAAAATTATTTATTTAAATTGTTTGAAAATAAAAGGTTTTCACTTAATTCCAAAAGACTATAATGTAGACAAGTTATGTAAAAATGTCCAAGAAGCTAGTCTTTCACATTGGACTCTGTCCCTTTGGAAACCCTGGAGAACATTAACTGACTTATATATATTAAATGAAAAGGCTCTCTAGGTGTCAGGCACGAATTTAACTGACTTATTGCTAAAACCTTCTGCACTGGAATCTTCTCAACTAATGATCAGCACCTGGTTAAAGTTAGTTATGGGTCAATAGCAATCAAGGGGGGTTGGATTTACAGTCATACCTCGGTATGCAACTGCTTCAAAACTCGTCCACTTTCGGTACTCAATGCGTTTTGAAGCAAAAATCTTGTCCTGGTACTTTTCTTCTGGACTCAACACATAAAATATAACTTGCTAGCATCAGTTGCCTCATGACCTGCTACTCTTTCCAGCCGAAATAAAGGGTCACGTGATAAGTCACATAATTTCCTCAGTACTCATTTTTAGTACTTGTCGCTTCTCCCAGAACAAATTAGCGATGAGCACCAATGTACCACTGCAGTTCACTTGTGGATAGGTAGTGATTCTAGCTTGATCTCTCTTTTCACCTCTCCCTCTGTTTCCCCAACACTAGGCCACCATACCTGAAAGAACACCTCTCCTTCAAGATTCTCACCTGAGCCTATGGACTGTTAAAGAAGGTGTCCTCATGTGCTGAGATATAAGTGACAGATACATAAGCAGGCCTTTTCTCCAGTAATCCTCAAAGGTTCTGAAATTCTCTCATCAGGCCTTTTTAATCAATTATAATTCTGGCTGGACTTAAGATGACTTTAGGTCCAAAATTGAGATGAATGAATAACTGAGTAACCTGAATATCTTTCCAAAAAGAGGGCCTTCCCAAAAATATATCAGTTACTCAAGACTTTATGTGTCCAGAGATAAACATTTCTGCCCCATCTTCATGGAAGATTCAGGATAAGGCATGGTCTATTTATGTCCAATTAGAGCTTCAGACACCTCACTCTGCAATTCCCTGGGGACTTTTGGATTCTTGCTTGAAGCAATATTTCAAGCACTTTCTTTTTGGGTAAACATTGGGCTCCAATATGAAACCCGCAGTCAGATTTTGGGAATAACAGACAGGTGGAGCAATCTTCGGAGATTTAAATAGCACAAAGCAGTGGTTAAATAACTATTTTAAAGTAGAGCAATTGGTTGCTTCTTGGCTTGGGTGGGAAAGATCCAGGTATCCTCCTCAAATCTCAAAGGCCAAGATTACTAAGCAAAAGAACTATCACATGGAAGTTCTAGATAGAGCATTAAATTCTATATTTATTTCACATCAATATTGTGCAAGTTTGGCATTCTACTACAATGTTGTATCTCCCAATATTTAAATTACCTTTCTTTCATTTTGAAAAACACTTTGAATAATTCAGTGAAACTCCCACCTACATACCTTGTACAAAAGCCATAGCCAACTTCCTGCATAAAGTCTGCAAGAGAACTCTCCATCATGGTTTTTGCTATCCCTCCAGAGTCAGGCAGGATCCTGTCCATTAGAATGTCCCGTTTTT
The DNA here is from genome assembly GCF_049901735.1 of Notechis scutatus. Classification (NCBI taxonomy): domain Eukaryota; kingdom Metazoa; phylum Chordata; class Lepidosauria; order Squamata; family Elapidae; genus Notechis; species Notechis scutatus. The sequence continues at coordinate 23,903,901 of NC_142017.1, forward strand.
CAGGGTATAGGAGTGGTGCAAGCACCACAGGGCAACGCTCCTGAGGGAAATCTAGGGATGAAAGAAAGCTTAGCATTCACAATGGGCACATACATAAAAACAGGTTCCTTTATCACTTCTGTTTTTTATTCTAAATCATGCTATTAAGCAATTAATTGTTGATTGTCTTCTTCATTCTATGTGTTATGGTTGGGATTTACTAATTTTATTAGGAGAGGGGGAAAGGGGGGGAAGAGAAACCCCAGCCAGATTGTTACAACTTATTAAAATAACGTGGTTCTACATGAGTCCAGAGATAGAATGACAAACTTGAATTCTTTTTTAAGACCACTGCAGGCCAAAGTAGATCAGGTGGTGGGCCATATTCTTCCAGTAAATCCTAAGTGATTTATGCAAGCAACTTGGAGGGACTGCCACAACCCCCAATTCACAGGAAGATTAAAAAAGGGAAGCACATTCAGACATGGAAGGTTCTGTTACTATAGCTGTTTTATTTAAAAAAAAGCTTTAGACCCACGTTATTTCTTTCTTGGTCTCATCTATCTTGTAGGGCTAACAATAATGGGATTGTATCAGAAGCCACTGATATATCGACAGATCAACATGGATCCACTGCTTCCCCTGTCCCCAACTGAGGTCATCAACAAGTATAATCATGCCAGGGATACAATAACTCAGAGAACTCCACTTAATTTACTTCCTGCAAGGCTCTTTAGAAGTGGGCTTCAAAGAGACACATGATGGGTATAACTTACCTCTGCGCAATGTTTTGAGGAAAGCCTCGATTTGTTCCTGTCCAACCCCAAAGGCTCCCTTCTGCCCAAAAAGTAGATGGGAGAGGAGGAGGTGCAAGACTTCTATTGCAATATCTTGGAAGCCACCTTCTTGATTACCACTGACGTCTGCGTCAATATATGAGCGCAGAAGATCAGGAAGCTTCTGTTTAATAAACTGAGCAGCTTGAAAGAAGAAAAAAAAGACAGACCGCAATTAACGATTGTTTTAGGAATAAGCACAAAATGTTTTTTCTTGTGATTTAAAAGGAATGCATGTGCATTGTTTAGATTATCTTACAAAAGAGCTCCATATCAAAGAATCACTCAGCATGACCCTTCCTACAAACATAACATCGTCTGAAGTTCAGAATTTTGTTTAGACATTAAATTCAAAGGGGTATCCTATAAAAAAGGGGGAAGAAACTGTTAGCATGCTAGTCAATTGCTTTGGGGGTATCTCTAAAACTGCCTTCTAGTAAATGATACAAGAGATTCTTGTATACACTGGTCCTTAGAAATCTGGCCACTGCAGCATCCCATGCCAGGCACATGTTGCCATTTGTAACCTTCTTTGCTGGCTTCTGACAAGCAAAATCAATGGGGACACTAACAAGAGATCAGAAATGGCAATCATATGAAGTCCTTGCTCAATGACCCACAATAATTTGCTTAAGGATGGTAATTAGCATTACTAAGCACCACCACATAACCTCATGCTTTATGGGTATGTTACTTAGCAATAGCAATTCCAGTTCCAGTTGCCCTTGTTAGCTGAGGACTACCAGTACAGACATTATATTATAGAAACACCTACTAAAGGTAAAATAGGACAGTTAGGAATAGTGAGTTAGTAAGTGCTTTCCAATTAATCTCATATCTCAGCATGCCTTGGGGAAGAGATTTTTTTCTGCAATTCAGCAATCAGTACAGGTTTTTAAAATTCCACATTTCACTTTCTACAGATACAAGGATAAAATGACATTGACATATATCTTACGGTTCCATATACATAACATGTTAGGACTAGATTTAATTATTTTTGTGGTTTAGTTTGTTCTCTGTATTATGTGAATATAAAAATGGTGAACTACAATAATGGCTAAAGTAACAGTATGTTGTGCTAATAAAACTACTATGTTAAAAATTCAGAAAGAAGCTTCCTACCCAGTTACCATTTAAAATATCTTACCAAAAACTTGTAGATCAGGATTGAAAGAGTTCAACAAAGCAAGGCCAAAAATAACCTATTAATAAAGAGAAGTTAAAAGTTAATGTATTATAATTCAGTACCATCAAACCTGGGTATGCTTACTCTTAAGAAAATGGGGGGGAATATGATAGCACTACTAAAATTCCTGAAAGATGATCCCACAGAAGAGAAACATGGGCAATTCTGTATCAAAATCAGAGTGCATAGAGTAATGGGTATAATGTTGCAAAGAGATTCCAATTAAGTTTTGGAAAAATTCTGAATCATAAGAACAATCTGACAGTGAAACCAGAAAGGGAATGAACTCCCATTACTGCATGTCTTCTGCTTGGGATGCTTTAATTTGAATTCCTGCATTGAGCAAGAGGCTAGATCGGGAGGCTTCCTTCCCACTTCATGCTTCTAATGACAAACCGGGGTTGGCAACCAGACAGAGCAAAGATTGAATACTGTTGCTCTAATGTCCCACTTTTGTAGCCCTCCCCATTATGCCCAATAGAACCTGCCATCCGTCCAGCGGATCAAGATTACAAGGGTGATGGTCATGGCATTCTGAAGTACAGTAATAACAAATATTACAACAGTCAGGAAGTAGAGGGTAAAAGTGGAGGATCTGCTGGTGATTGTCTCCTACTTATTTATCAAGGCTAAGAGAAGTATACTAGCTGGGGCATTTCTATGACTCCATCAATATGCGGATGCTCCCCTCCCACCCCCCAAGATGCTGAGAGCATAATAGAATAGAAAGCCCACCTCTTGAACTTTGCTTAATTTGATCACTTTGCTCAGCTGGGTGAATAGATGGGGTGATGGCTTAAGACTCTGAAAGAAACAAGAATGTTGTACACAATTTTAATAGAAGAGACAAAAATTATGAAAGCAAAAAAAGCAGCCCAATAACAAACTTCTAAACAACACTGAAGACAAAAACAGGATTCTCAGTATAATTCAGATTCATGAAGCCACAATTTCCAGCATTTCCCCAAGCCAACATAATAAGTCTTGGTTTTACCACTATAAGCATCTTGGTTTGAAAAATTGTGGTATCAAATAGTCTCCTTTTATCAAACAGCACACCTGCACTTCACAAATCGGATGCTTATTTTTGTTGGGCAATATTTGGTCAATGCTTCAGAGGAAGTCTCCATTCTACAACCATAACGGAGCCCAACATTTCTGTTGCTAAGCAAAGTAACCACCTTGCTTAGCAAGGTGAAGTGAATAAGTGAATCTGACTTCCTTCACTGGCTTTGCTTGTTGGAAGCCATGTTATGATCCCAGGTCTTCGGGATAGTGTAATTGTCATAATGCATGCCAGTTGCAAAGTGTCTGAATTTTGATCATGTGACCTTGCGAATGCTGCAACAGTTGTAAGTGTGAAAACCAATCCTAAGTCACTTTTTTCAGTGCCACTGAAACTTTGAATGGCCACTAAACAAGTGAGGACTATAGTACCTATATTTTAAAAATTGAATGTTCATTATCGGTTTTTGGAAGGAAGAGAACTACTGAATTCAGGAACTTGATGCACCTTAACTCTGCATGCCGAGTATGCTTATAACAGCTCTGACAAACATGATAGGAGTTTGAAATCAATACTCAATATTTATTACATTTTACATTTTGCATTGATGTTTTACTATACAACCAACTTTTGTAAATGCCTAATATTCTTGATCCTATTAAGATGATAAAGTCCAGCCACTGAGATCACAGAATGTCAACCACCATTGTAAACCACCCACTTAGATGAGAGAGAATGATCTCAGTTCTTCTGTGACTGAAAACGTTTATGTCTAGATTTTTAATTGTGTGTATGTGCACACACACACACATCCATGCATGCATGTTTTCAAGTCAACACTGACTCCTGACAGCTTCCAAATCCCTGCAGCTTTATCAGAAATTTTTGGGGAAGTGATTTGCCACTGCCAGCTTCTTAGGACTGAAGCAGAATGACTGGTCCAAGGTCACCCAGTTGGTTTTGTCCCAAGGGGAAGTAGAGCTCACCATCTCTGTTTCTAGACTGGTGCTTTAACCACTATACCAAACTGGCTCTTAGGACTGCATTAACCCATGGAAAATCAAGACTGAATCAGAAAACAACTCACAACATTCTGCTGACTTATTCCTACTTCACAGAGAACAAACACAATTATACTCATAGTTTAATCATGGGATACTGAAGATTTTCAGATTGTCCCCCTCCCCAGTTCTTCAACATTTATATAAGGATGCTGAGCAACCCCTACTGAAAAAGAAAGCTCACATTTATTAAGAATATCTCAGTTATAAATGATTATCCTTCCTATTTCATCCAATCAAGTCTCTGAAGCCTCACATTAACATTTCCTACTAATACATTTTATTAAAAGCCTGGGGTTTCCATAAGCTTAGATACGCAAAACAACTGGACTGAGTTAAGATTTAGATTGGATGAGGTGGAGGGAATGGGAGGGTTGGCAAGGCGGTTATGCAGATAGATTATGTGTGAAATGGATGAGAAGTAACTTATCAATCAGCACCTGTAATATGCTAAAAACTCAGTTACAACTTTCTGAGGTTGGCTGAAATTTTCCCCTCCCTTCTCCCCAATTCCAATATAAATCCTTTGTCAATCCAAATACTTTTTACATCTGATGAAGTGAGTTGCAGTACACAAAAACTCATGTCTTTTAATAAAATGTGTTAATCAGAAACTACTACTACTTTCCTCTTGATTTTTGGTTATTATAGATTAACACAACTTTCCTGTGATGCTGATTAACTACAATCATTTTTATCTTAGTCTTTCTATGAAGTTGATATTGCATAAACAAACGACTGTGGCATACCAATCTTAAAATGGGAGAATCTCCTGTAATCTGTTTTAAAGTTGCTTCTCCTAGCTACATTTTTACATTTGATTTTTATACTTTAATTCATTGCTGCTTGAGTCTGATATGCACAAATTAAGGTTTCAATATCTCACAATCTTAAAACATTCTTGAAGGGCTAAAATAATGTTTGCAATCATAAATTAGGCAACACTGGCTGAACAGTGCAACAAATTCTGACTTGTTTATACAAACCTTTTGATAATGCAATGGATTTTCAATAGCATAGGACAGTGTTGAAATGAAGTTTGGCTTTGTAATCAATGATGCACACTCCTGGATCAGAAACTGAGTCTGGAAAGAAAGGAGATGGTTATATAAAAGGTTTTCTCTGCACCTGACAATACAACTATAAAACCATTCATATGGCTTCTTCTTTGAACCATTTTGCCATTGAATGTATAAGAAATACTTTTTAATGTTTATTTGATAAACTGATTTATTGCCAACCTGTTGTAAGCTTGCCTAGGGTGGGGCTATTATAGGCAGCTTACAACAATAAAAATAGAAATGAAAAGAAGTTTAAAGATGAAAGTAGCAAACAAACAGAATGATAGAATAAACAATGAAAAAGAAAACACTGAAAATACAGTGATATGAGAATGAAAGATGGGTTAGCGAGGGGGGTTTGCTAGCAATCTAGTAGCCAACTCCAGTGTGGTACTCCTCCCTAGGGTCCTCAGACCAATTGGCAGAGCCAGGTCTTCAAGCTCTTATGAAAGGAATATTGTGGAAGAGACTAGACAGCTAACAGTTTGCTTGGTTATCTTTCTCAAAGATGAGAACATAGATATAATTCATAATTATTACTGGTATGTACACTGTAACATATTATCATGATATGTACTTAAAGAGGATGGTACCCAAGATATATGAATAAGTATTTTATATAAAAAAACAAGTAAAAAGTTGCCCTAAAACCAAAAGAACTATTAGATTAAAATATGCCCTTAGAACAAGAGTTTGATTCAAAGCTATTAGTGAAAGAAGCTGTATCTTGAATTGTTACTTTAAACCAGATTTTCTTACAGTGTAGTCTGAAGACCCCTGTGGGAACCCCCCAAACCCTTGCAGGGGTCCACAAAATCAGTTGCCAGAAGTTAAAAAATTGCAAAAATTTAAAACAATGTCATTTGTTAAAAAAAGTAGAATTTTATGAAAATTATTTTATTTATGCTGATTTCTAATGGGATTAACTGTTATTTTTCAATAATTCAATAAATATTCCACAATATTCACTTTTAATTTTAATATGCTCAATATCAAAAAACATAAGGCTCTTCTGAGATCCTCTATACATTTTTAAAAGAATTAGAACTAGAATTCTTTTATTGGCCAAGTGCGATTGGAGACACAAAGAATTTGTCTTGGTGCCAATGCTCTCAGGAAAAGATACATTCATGAAGAGTCAAGAATCACCAGGTATAACACTTAATGATAGTTATAGGGTACAATAAGCAATCAAATCATACTAGGAAACAGTCCATATGAATCGTAAGGATACAAACGAAAAAGTTAGTCATACAATAAGGAGTGATAAGAAGATTAATAGTAATAGTAGTGCAGACTCTGTAAATAGTTGGACAAGGTTGAGGGAATTATTTGTTTAGCAAATAATTTGATGGTGTTCGGGAAAAACTGTCCTTGTGTCTAGTTGTTCTGGTGTGCAGTGTTCTATAGCATCGTTTTGAGGGTAGGAGTTGAAACAGTTTATTTCTGGGATGTGAGGGGTCTGTAAAGTGAGATGCAATTCCAAGTTGTTGCAATGTCTAAAACGCTCCTTCTCCATTTTTAGTTTTCAGGAATCTTTATGATTTTCTATTTGCTAAAGCAGAGAATAAAGGAGCGAAGGCACAGGGCTTTTTGGTAGGAACTCCACTTTGAAACCCTCTCAGGATAGATCACCTGATTCTCCTCCAAATGGCTAGGTATATGGATACATACAGGTATTCTTGGGATGGCAACTTCTGTCAAAAGTGAAGGGGCCTAACTAGGACTGGAACTTCCCTTGCAAGGCCAAGTGGTTGTTAAGCAAAACATCACATGATTGCTGCAAGTTTAGCAATGGTTGACCTGGTAATCTAGATTGCAGCTGTTAGGCCAGGGCCAGGCCCATCTCCTGCCCAGTGCCTCATCCCCACCCTAAGGCTCCATCACCATGTCATGCTTGCTTCTGCTTTAATTGCCCTCACCTACCCCCCCTCCCATTTCTGCCCATTGAACATTCTGCACTCCGCTCCGGATACCTAGCCCTGCTACCCCCAACTGATCTTCTCCATCTCTTTCTCCTGCCACTAACAAGGACTATCTGGCCAAGGTAGCTGCTGGCCATTCATAAGCCTTTGGTGGCAGAATGCAAGGCAGCCAAAACGATAGAGGTGTGTGTATGTGGGCAGTTGAAGCACATGCTGAAATTATAAATGTGGGTGGGCTGCCAAGCACCTGAATGTGACTATGAAGATTTCCCTGCCCCTTGCCAAAGGCCTGGGTGAAAAGCTTCACGGAATGGGGGTATCCAGATCTGGGGTGGGGGGGTGGGAATGACCTCATTCCAGAGGGCAGGTGCTATTACAGTCTTGAGCAGAGACATTGTTTAACTGAAGGAACCAACAGTGCACCAACCCAGCTGGATGAAGTTGTCCAGACCGATGTTATGGGAGAGAGGCGATCCCTCATGTAGCCAGGCCCTATGCCATGTATGGTTTCACAGGTTAGTATCAGAACCTTGAATTGCACCCAGAAGCAAATGGCAACCAATGCAGCTTGTAAAGGTGTTACATGGCACACTAAGGCATGCCTGTTGCGGCCTGTGTCACTATGTTCTGGTTGAAGTGTCTAAGTGGTATTCAATGTCAACCCCATGTAGCGAATAGTGTAGTGTAGTTGTCAAACTGCAAGACAAATATAAAAAGCAAAAAAAGCATTGTCTTACCTGAAATGCATATTCTCACTGCACTGAAGGAGGATGTTTTTGGTGCTCTTTCTGGTTACTCCTGGGCTCAGGACCTGATGGTTGCCAGGGTGGGTTTGGATCTTCCTTCAGCACAATGAGATATGTGCTTCAGGTAAGACAACGCTCTTTCTCTGTTGCACTGAACGGAGGATCCAAAGTGTTGGCCATACCAAAGCTGGCTGTCCTAAAGATGGGTAGTAGTCTGGTTCTGAGTCCCACCTCCGTATGCACTCTTTGAAGTATTCTTCTGCCAAAGGCCGCCTCCGCTGATGCGAATGCATCCACTTTGTAGTGCCTGATGAATGGGGACAGTGAAGACCATGTTGCTGCCCTGCAGATGTCTTCAATAGTGGCTTGTGTGTTCCATGCTGCCATTCTGGCTGCACTCCAAGTTGAATGGGCTGTCACTCGGCCAGGCAGTGGCAAAGACTGGAGTTCGTAAGTCTTTGTGATGCATGCCCGAATCCACTGACCCATGGTCAATGATGAAACCTTGTGGCCCAAAGAATTAGGTTTGATTGACACAAACATTGATTCTGTTTTCCTAATAGTGGCTGTTCTCTTTAGATAGATGCATATGGCCCTACTGACATCTAAAGAATGCCATTTCTTTTCCAATTCCTGGACTGGTCTCAGACAGAAGTCTGGCAGTACTATTTCTTGGGCCCTGTGGAAGGTGGAATTCACCTTCAGGAGAAAGGTGGGATCCAGCCGTAACACCACCCTGTTTGGGTGTATTATGCAAAGGCCCTCCCTTATGGAGAGAGTTGCCAGTTCGGATATCCGTCTGGCTGAGGTAATGGCCATAAGAAATACCATCTTAAGGGTGAGAAAACGTAAGCTGGCAGAACGTAGTGGCTCGAACAGCTCTATCATGAGCATTCTCAGGATCTTGGTTAGGTCCCAGGTGAGATACCTGTGGATTACCGGCAGCTTTAAGTTGGTTGCCCCTCTGATGAAGGTGTGCACAAATGGGTGTTGGGTTAGAGACTCTAGGGTCCTGCAGCCCAAGACTGATGCTATTGACGCTACCTGTTTACGTAAGGTATTGGGGGACAGCCCTTTATCCATTCCCTCCTGAAGGAAATCTAGTACCTGTGTTACTGACACTGTGGTTGGATCAATATGTGCTTTGGAGCACCAGCCACAGAAGGTCCTCCAAATGGCGTCATAAATCCTGTTGGTTGACAACCTCCTAGATTTCTAGAGCGTCTGTATGATCTTGGTGGAGCATTTGAGTTGATTCAGTGTATTCTGCTCAAGTGTCAGACGGTCAGTTGGAGCCATTGCGGTTCTGGATGCAGTAAGGCCCTCTGGGTAAGGGCGACCCTGTCTGGGAGTATTCTCCGTGGCCTGGTTATCAATAGGTTGACCAGGTCTGCGTACCATGGCCTTCTGGAAAAGTGAGGCGATATGAATAGGATTTCCACCTTCTCCTCTATCACTTTTTTGATCACCCTCAGAATTAATGGAAGTGGAGGAAAGGCATACAGGAGTCCCCTGGGTCACGCTACATGGAGAGTGTTGGCTCTTTCTGCCCCCAGTGTCAGGAATCTTGAATAGAACCTCGGCAATTGTGTGTTCATTGGGGACGTAAATAAATCCAGGGATGGATTCCCAAATCTGGTTGTCATTTCCTTGATCAGATCTGGGTGCAGGCGCCACTCTGAGTGGTTGACTATTGTTCTGCTGAGCCAATCTGCCTGCACATTTGTTGTTCCTGAGATGTGTTCTGCTCTGATCGATAGGAGGTGCTTCTCGGCCCAGAAGCCTAAGCTTACTGCTTCTTGCATGAGTGTTCTGGAGTGTGTCCCCCCTGTTGGTTGATGTGGGCCTTGGTGGCCACGTTGTCCATCAGGATTAGGATGGGTTGGCCCCTCTGTATCTGCTTGGAATTTCTTTTATGGCCAGATGCAGCGCTCTGAGTCCAGCCAGTTGATGTTGTTTTTAAGGTCTGCTCTGGACCACTGACCCTGTGTGATTTGGGAGTGGCAGTGAGCACCCCAGCCAAACAAACTGGTGTGATGATCAGGCGGTTGGGCTCCTTGAATTTGCAGCCCTTGGTTATGGCTTGTGACCTCCACCGCTGGAGGGATTGCTTCACTTTTGGTGGGACCTGCACCTTTATCTTCGCATTGCTCCTGCCTGATCTGTGATATGGCAGGAGAAACCATTGTAGGGTTCTTGCATGCAGATGTGCCCAAGGCAAGACCAAAATGCAGGATATAATTTTGCCCAGCAGTTTTGAGAGCAGGTCCAGGGTTACGGCTGGGGCTGTGATTACCTGACCTGTTACTGCTTTTATGTTGTCCTGGAGTTCCTGTGACAGGTAAACTTCGCAGGAGTTGGTGTCTATGACTGCTCCCAAGTGTAGCAGTCATTTGGTCAGAGTCAGATGACTCGTCGAAGTTCACGGAAAATCCATGATCTTGTAATGTTTGTATTGTAGTCTCTAAGTCCTCCTTTACTTTTAGGGGGAGGAGGACTGTATCAATATGTCATCCAGGTAGCATTGAATATGCACTGGTATTGTTCTGAGATGTGCCGCTACCGCTGCCAGTACCTTGGTGAATGTTCTGGGTGCTGAGGATAGTTCAAACAGGAGGGCCTTGTATTGGTAGTGTCATCCTGCATAGTGAAAATGCAGAAACTTTCATGGAATTGGATAATCGGGATGTGTAAATATGCCTGTGAGGTCCACTGAGGATATCTCCCTCTCAGATATTCCCCAGAATTGACTGGAGGGACTGCATCTTGAATCTCTTGTACTCTATATGTCTGTTTAGTCTTTTGAGATCTAAAATTGCTTTCCACCCCCACCCACGACTTTTGAACTACAAACAGGATTGAGTAGAACCCTTGCCCCTGTTCGTCCCGTGGGACTGGTTGTACAGCTTGGATGTCCAACAAGTGTTGAACTGCTGCCTCCATGATGCTCCTTTTTGATCTGTCCCTTGAAATCGGGCGTCTTCTGAAGGAGTTTGGAGGTGTGGAGAGGAATTCCAGAGTTAGGCCTCATCTTACTGTGTTTAGGACCCAAGTGTCCGTCATTGTTGATTCCCATCAGTCAACAAACTGGCCCAATCTTCCGTCGATGAGTGCACGGTTCCTGTTGTTACTTGGTATGGCGAAAGGGCCTGCTGGTTGAGCCCCTGAATGGCTGTCTTCCCTGAAACTGCTGTCCATCTCTGTCTCAAAACCCGGTTCTGTCTGGTTGTCGTGTCTGTCCATGTGTGTATGGTCTCTGGGAATGTTGGTACCCAGCCCCCACATCTGTGGCCGGAAAAGACAGCCTTTGTGTATAAGGTGAGGAACGTATGTCTGCCTGGCTTTATATTTTAAACAAAACCTTTCTTTTGTCCTTAGTCTCTGCTAGCAGGGATTCAATTCGTTCGCCGAATAACTTGTCCTCCTTGACTGGGGCAGACGCTAGCCTCCATTTGTGTTTTAAATCCGCCTACCAATGGCAGAGTCGAACCAGGTGCCTCACTGCCAACGATGATGTAATAGCCTTGGAAGCATATTTGGCGCCATTGAGAATGGTGTCTGCTATAAGTTCCATTGTTGCTATTATTTTATTTAGGTCCTGATGTGATCAAAGATCACTACGTTGTCCTGCATCTGGTGAAGCCAGATCAAGACCACCCTGCTGAAAAAGGACACAGTTGAGGTTGCTCTTACTGCCCATGCAGCTGCTTGGTGGACCTTCTGGGGTGTCTGTTTGGCTCTTTTGTCCCCTTCAGGCTATCCTCTGCCTCATTGGCTAAGATGGTCGAGGATGTTGAAGCTGCCACTGGTCCATCTATTGTTGGAGCTTGTAATATTTCATCCAATTCCATGTTGTAAATTTTCTTTTCATTCCTGCCTGGTGTTGGGAATGACACCAATTGGGTCAATTGTCCTTGTGTCACCTCTCTGAACAATTCAGGTGAATGTAGTTTCTCACAGTCCACCTTAGGCCTTGCATAGAAATGATCAGAGGTGGTATTCAGCAAGTTCTGACCAGTTCTGGAGAACCGGGAGCGGAAATTTTGAGTAGTTCAGAGAACCGGCAAATACCACCTCTGACTGGAGATTTCACAGTATCTTTCCCCTGCCACACCCACAGAACCGATAGTAAAAAAAATTGAATCCCACCAAATCCTTCAGATTTGTTAAATCTGGAAGTGCCTCTGTTGTTACTGGGTCAGTACCCAAACCTGTTGCCGCTTTGGTTTTGCCTAGCAGCATTTTGAACAACTGAGGTCGAAATAGACCCGTAAATGTTGGGGTATCTATCACCGGTTCTTCTTCATCAGAAAAATCTGTCTCCCTTAGTTGCTCCTCCCGATAGATAGCCAACCCTTCCTGCTGCTTTATCTCTATTGGTCTATTTGCTGGAGCATGGGAAGTTTCATTCTTCTCCGCCTCCTTTTCTGCCCTTGCAAAGCTTTTCTCAATGGCTTTCTGCCTCCTTAGAGCCCCCCTTTCATCAGCTTTAGAAACTTTGTGCAAGGGTTTTTCTTTTCCTTCACTTGTTTTATTGACTACCCTGGCTCCTTCAGAGCTTTTTTCTCTGGCTGGGCTTGGACCTCCCCACTTGCCTCCGTTTTCGAGAAATCCGGCATGTTTGTCCCCTTTGTGCTGTGGGACAGTTTGTCCCACTCACAGTGGAGCCCTGCAGCCAGGCCTTTAGAATCTGGCCGTTTGCAAGTATGCCCAGCTGAAACTGATCAGTGCTGTTGCCCTCTGTGCTTCAAGGTCTTTTAAGGGTCCTGGCTCCCTTTCTGAGCCAAATTAATGGCTGTGGGTCCTGGATGCTTTTGCCTTTTGGAATTTGCTCAGCGGTAACTGAGCAGTGATCCTCCTTTTCTTTTCCTCCCATTCCTGTGGGTTTTAGCCCTTGATGTGGCAAGCCTTCTTTGTTCAGGATAGCTGAGTGCCCCTCTGCCCGCTCATATGGAGCGGCAGCGGCTTTCTTCAAAGCACCAAACAGCTGTTACCCGCCCCACGGCTGCTCCGATGGTTCGTGGAGGCAGCTTTAACACAGTTACTCACAGTTCCTTATTTAGCTTGATTTCTGTTTTTGTGGGATTTTTTCTCTTGATCCAAAGCGTGTTCTAAATTTCATGCTTTAGAGCCCCTTTTCCACGCATCTTACTTGCATGAAGACTAAGTCAAAACTGGGCATGCTCAGTAGGAAGACTAAGTAGGAAGACTAAGCATTTGATTGACTCAGCCTTCAAGCAAGGAAGCAGAGCCAACCCACACTTTGGATCCTCCATTCAGCGCAACGGAGAGTAATAGAAAATTCTTCACTTCACTTCAACTTCAATTCAAGTGGGATTGCTGCTGCTGTACCAGCTCCCTGCTGCAAGGTAGCTTCCCTACCTGGGCTCCTGGACCTCGCCGCAGGGCTGGTGATGGAATTCCCCGGGCTTATAGTTCTGAGGGCTTTCAACCTGCCTTCTCTAAGGGTGGGAACTCAGAGCGGAATGGAGCCCATCAAATGGCTATTGTGATCTGCTGTCATCGGAGCGGGGTGGGTGGGAATTGAGGTGATTTTTTTTCCAGGTTTTGTTCTATTGTACTTTATTTATTTGATTCTTTTTCTTAGTTTTTATTGTTTTTTATTTTTTGTTTTAAACATGGTTTTACATTGTGTAAGCCACCTCGAGTCGCCATGGGCAAATAGGCAGCAATATAAATTAAATAAACAAACAAACAAATGTACCTGGTGGAAATCTTTACCGCTACTTTTACCATCGCCACTGAAATCCACATGAGAAAAGAGACAGCGTAGCAAATGCCTGTCTGCTTCAGGTCCGTGCCGGTTCACAATCTAAGATGCAGAAAATAACCCCAAATTAGCTTCAAGAGCCAAGCTGAAACACATAGACATGTCCTCAAGATAAAATATAAGTCAAGATCAAAGCTTTAGTTAGGCACCTAGATATCTGCAGGACCATTTCTCCCACCAGAAAAGGATTCCCCCAATACTTTTATCTTGGGAAAAACTGCCCAAAGTAGTGCTTTTTTTTAAAGAGGCATGGGGAGCTAAGGCAATACAGGCTTCTCAAGTCCATAACTTCCCCTGGAAGTTAATTGATGTCCTCAAGAAGGATCCTTCCAGAAGTTAAGTTCTGCCAGAGGGCATTTGGAATTTATGTGCTACATTCATATGGCCACCTGTCCCGCTGACATGACTTTGCCGCTCAAGAAGTTAAAAACCGGGGGGGGGGGGAGGGAGACACAATCCCATTGAAAACAAGATATAACTTAAACCAACTCTGCAGGCAAGAACTCTCAGGACCCTAGGCTTTATGTCAAAGCCAGATTTCCAATGTCTTTCAAAACGCCAGCAGGAGTGGACCAACTCTAATTTATGGGGGAAGAATGTTCCAGTGGATGGGTTTGGGGGCAGACAAGCTCTCTTCCTGGCTCAACAAGCTGGCATTTTGGGGGGGCAGGGTCAGAGCATACCTTGCCTGCCAGCTCTAACAGGATGGTAGACATCACTGGAGAGAGCGGGTCCCCAGACATGAAGGGCTTTCACCACCCCACTTCCAAATTTCACCTAGAAATACACTAACACTCAATGCAGCTCATGGAGCACGGTGTCCATGAGCAAGTGACTGACACTCATAACTGCCTGTGTTACTGCACAGTGCAGACTTCCAACTGCTTTCCAAGGGCAGCACCAGATACAGTGCATTGCAATAATCCAAGAGGGAGATGACTAAGATGTGAATAACCATGAGCAGGGCTTCCCTATCCAGGAATGGATGCATAGCACAAAGATGTACAAAGTCCCTTTTTATCATGGCTGCCACCCTGTATTTCAAGCAAGAGCCCCAAGACTAGGAGAACCTCCATGCATGTACAAAGGATCTGCCTGAGTAGAACTTACTAGAACCGAGTAGAATTTAAAACACTGGGTGGAACATTCCTAGAAGCAGGGAGTCCTAAACCCCAAAGCAATTCAATCTTACTAGGATTGAGCCTGTTGTTCCCCATACAGGCCCCACAGCCTCCAGGACAGCAACAGGACCTCCATAGCATCACTTGCACAGTCTGGGACAAAAATGTCTGGATATCATTAGCACACTATTTATTTCTCCCTTTGATCCCATGGATGATCTCACCTTCATGTAGATGTTCAACAGGAAAGGAGAGAGCATCAAATACTGTGGTACTCCAAATGACAGGCCACAAACTGGACCTGCCTTCCCCTATCATTACCAATTGGAACAGTTTCAAAAGGAAAAACAGCATAACACTGTGTCACCAAACACCCCCCCCCCCAAGGATACCATGACTGGTGGTATTGAAAGCTGCTGAGAGGTCAAGAGCAAGGTCAAGACTTCCCCTGTCCTGCTCGTCAGAGATCATTCAAGAATGCCATCAGTGTCATCTCATACCTGGGCCTGAACCCTGACTGAAAGGGATCCAGATACAGAACCACTGGTCACGAACGCTTCTAACTACGACCAAATCGGGTTCCAACCAAAAAATTCACAAAATTTTTGAATCTGGTCATGAACACATACTCGGGTGGCGATCAAACACGACCCGACCCAGAAATTCCTAAAGACGAAGAAATCGCCAAAGTTATGGAATGAATTGTGGTCGTGACCAGAGGTTCTACTCTAATCCACTTCTTCCATAGTTCTTTGAAGCTGTTGTGCAATCAACTTCTCCACTACCTTACCCCAAAGATAAATGTTGGAAACTCAATATAAATTGTCCAGTACTATTGTGTCCATGATGGCCTCTTAAGGAAGGAGCCTCCTTAACAGACAATGGAACCATCTCTCAAAGAGGTGATGCATCCACATTATCTCCCAAGTTAGCCAATTAGGGGAGACATGCATATATTTACAGAGCTGGTATAGCTAACAACCAGAATCTTATCTACTTCCTCAAGTCGAAAAAGATTAAAGTCAGGAAAAGGAGTCAATTTGCTTTCAAACTGTGTGCAGCCTATATAAAAACTGAATTACCTGCATCAATTCCTGTACTAGAATGTACTAGAATATAAAGTTACATTTTAACCTGAAAAATATCAAATGTACTCACAAAAATGTGTAACTAAAAATTAACTGTATACTTATCTTAAAGGCTAAATACAAAACATGTTTTTTAGCGTAACAATATATTCCAGAGAACATTTTCTTCATCCTACTGATCCAGAAATATCAAAGATGTTTGCTGTATCAATGCAATCAAACATGGAAAATATCCATAAAGACAGACTGGCCAAAAAAACATGGGGTGGATCTACTCTTACTCTCAAAGAAAAAAAAGGGGCAAAGCAATTATTGGCATGGACTCTCTTGACTCAGCACTTCTGACACTTCTGACAGCAAACAAAATTAAGCACAGGAATTTTAATAAGTGGTAAATGAACTTAGTCCAAGCCATCTAACACAATTTGGATACTAATCTGGAGACAGCAAACTGTCGATGTCACCAGATGAAACACAGCTTTCAGCAAATGGATTACAGTAAGATCCATTTTTGTTATATGAAGAAATTCAAGTAGTATGAAAAGCAGTGATACAAAATTAGCTGAGAATAAGCTTATCTTCTTTCCATCACAATTTCAAAGTAGTGCGACGCTCCTCACTTACATGCTGTATTTCCTGCTGGCTGGCTCGGTAGTTTTTCTTAGTTAAATTGTCCACCAGGTAGCTGATTTGAGACAAGGCCAGCGAGAGCGAGTCAAGATTCATTGCTGGTTGGGGCGGAAGCAGGCGGCCGAGCCCGGCGCAAAATCACCATTATTCCCCTTTAGTCACCTCAGAGACAGGTTAATTTTTTTCCACTTAGCCTGTATCTCAAGTTATGTTGTATCTTTAGTTCTTCTTTCCCAATACTCCCACTATGTCCTGAAACATGGCACCTGAAAAATAAAGCAGACATTTTTACGTTAGCATTAATAAATAATATTACCTTCCATTTTTATTCTGAAAAATGGTAAGAGTTGCAAACTAAGTTTAACACATGAAAAAGTAGACCAAACCTGAGACAAGGCACATTTGGACACCCGATCCATAACATCATTTCCTATGCACAGAAACTTCCTAAAATATGACGGTATTTTTCTATATTTCATTGTTCATTCATTGAACATTCTATTAATCATGCACTAAAATGCTATACCTGCCATGCTAAATACATGAATTCTGAGTCAACTACAGCAATGATTTCAGATACAGCCAATACACAGTCTGCAAACTAGTCCCCAAGGGTTTTTTTTTTTTTTTTCAGAATTGGGGAGGGGGGGAGAGGCCTTAAACATACTCAGCCATCTGGTCCAACCATTCTTCCCCTCCCATTTACCGTGATGGTGAACCTATGCCATGCATGCCAGAAGTAGCATGCAGAGCCATCTCTCCGGGCACGCCAAGATAAGGCCGCCACCTGGCGGTGGAGAGTATTGGGTGAAAGCCCCATATCCAACCCAACCTGAAAGAACATTAGACCATCAGCTACAGTTGCTGTGGTGAGAACCCGGTCCGCCTTCTGGCACCACTGGTAGAAAACCTTCCATGTGGCATCGTAAATGTGCGTTGTGGAAGGCTTACATGAGGTATGAACAGTGAGGATGACTCGATCCGGAATGTTCGAATCTCTCATGTATTGCCACTCAAGCGCCACACGGTTAGGTGGAATCATTGTGGCTCCGGATGAACCAGGGGTCCCTGGAGAAGTGAGACCCTGTGGTCTGGGATTCTCCAAAGGTGGGCAACCGATAGATTCACCAGATCCACAAACCAGGGTCTCCTGGGCCAATGAGGTGCCGGGAGAATCAGCTCCGTCTTCTCCTCCAACATCTTTCGAATGACCGCCAGAATGATCGGAAGGGGGGAAGGCGTAGAGGAGACCTGGGGGCCATCTGCTCCGAAGCGCATTGGCTCCCTCCCTGAGTGTAGAATCTGAGTGAACTATCTGGTTACCTGAGCATTCAGGGGAGATGCAAACAGGTCTGAACCTGATGGGTAGTTCCCTGAACAGAGAGGGGTGGAGGCTCCACTCCGCATGGTCGACCACACTCCGACTCAGCCAATCAGCCTGAGAGTTGTCGACCCCAGATATGTGATCCACCCTGATGGACAGAAGATTCCTCTCTACCCAACGCCCTAGGCATTCGGCTTCCCTCATCAAGGCCCTAGACTTTGTTCCCCCGTCTGTTGACATGTGCCTTTGCGGCCATATTGTCTGTCATCACCAGTACATGGCCCCGTCACCCTTGAACGGAAGTGTTTGAGGGCCAGAAAGATAGCCCTGAGTTCCAACCAGTTTATCGGACAAGACCCCTCTGCCAATGATCAACGTCCCTGGGCCATCTCGCTATCCAGCACGGCCCCCCAGCCCTGGAAGCTGGCATCTGTTGTGATCAGCAATATGTCCAGCTCTTTGAACGGATGCCCCCTCCAAAGCACCACAGACTGCCACCAGCGGAAACGAGCGCAGAACCTGTGGGAGGATCTGCATCCTGGAGCAAGAGTTGCTGGTGCCTGCTCTTTGAAAGAGGAGCAGGAACCACTGAAGAGTCAGTGAGTGCAGTCTTGCCCACAGGATGATACCAACGCAAGAGAGCATCTTTCCCAGCAGACTATGAGCCAAGGGGAGATTGTAGGGCAGATCAGTGTGATGTGGACTGGATTAAGATGTCGTCCAGGTAACATTGAAGTCTGACAGGAACTGCCCGAAGGGTAGCCACCAATGCCAGTACTTTGGTGAAAATTCTGGGAGCCGACAGCCCGAAAGGAAGGGTCCGGTACTGGAATGCCTGTACTGATAGGAAAAATGAAGAAACTGGCGGTGATGATGCCAGATAGGAATGGGGAAGTAGGCCTCCGTAAGGTTTATGGAAGAGAGGAGGTCGCCCTCCTGAATGCTCTCTAGGATGGAATGTAAGGTCTGCATTTTGAAACACCTGTATGGGATGAACCTGTTTAAAAATTCAGATCTAGGATGGCATGCCACCCCCACCCCCCCGATGCCTTTGGAACCACAAAAAAACTGGAATAAAACCCTCACCCTTGCTGGTGCACAGGAACTGGTTGAATAGCCCTAATATTGACAAGATGCTGGATGGCCAATTCCATTAGGGCCCTTTTGGCATCATCCCGTGATATGGGGCAAGTCACAAAATGCTCTGGAGGAGGTGAAAGGAATTCTAGTTGCAGACTCGATCTGATTGTATTGAGGACCCAGGCATCCAATGTAGACTCCTCCCATCTGGTGATAAAGAAGGCCAGATGACCTCCAATGGGAGGGGGGAACAGGCGTTCACTTGGAGCTTCGGAAGGCACGGCCCCCTCCTCCTCGAAAGGACCATCTACCCTTATATTGGTGCTGTTGTCGGTTATTCACCTCAGGGCACTGCTCCTGGTGTTGAGGGAAGGCCCTCTGATGACGGGGGAAGCAAGGGGAGGGTTCGGCCCGGAAAGATGAGGGATGGAAATAAGGGGTTGGGCGGTAATCCGCTTTCTTACCTGTCGAGGAGAGGACCTTCCTCTTATCCCTGGTCTCGATCAAATATGGATCCAGAGCCTCACCCGCATAAGGAGCCGATGCCAGCTTCCACTTATAGCGTGATTCGGATTGCCAGTTCCAGAGCCAAAGTAGTCGTTTAGCTGTGATCGAGAGGCCATGGCTCTGGAGGCAAATTTTGCTGAATTCAGAGTGGCATCCGCCGTAAATTCAGCCGCTGCAATAATTTTGTTGAGATCTAAAATCAGACGGAGGAAGGCGCTCCTGTAACTGATGCAGCCAGGGGAGTGAGGCTCTGGTAAAAAATGACCCTGCTGTTGATGCTTGGACAGCCTAAGCTGAGGCCTGATGGTTACATTTGAGCATTTGCTCTGATCTTTTGTCCTCAGACTTGACATGTCCTCTGGTTCGGTGGGGGTGCCAGAGAAGGAGGAGACCACTCCTCCTCCTCCGAAGGGACCACAAGAGTAGAGGCCAAGGCTGGTCCTACATTGTAGAAATGCCGATCGTGTGATGAAGCAGCAGGGGTGGCACACTGTTCTTTAACAAGGTCCAAAAATAACAGAGAAGGAAAAACCTCTGTGTGGACCACAGGTTTAGAGAAAAGAGTATCCCCTTGGGTTGAAAGATCCCTCTGGGGTTCAGGTGCCACCTCCTCCAGGGTCAATTGGGCAGTGACCAAGACCTTCTGTAATAGGGGGTTTAAATAAGGCTGGCTTAAAGACCTCCATTGAGGGGGGGCTGGTCCTGGAGGAAACTTTCTGCCTCAGACATATATTGATCTCTGATCTCACCCTCTTCCTCCTCTGACCTGGAGGAGTGGCTATGCTCTGAGGGGAGTGAGTAATCCCTTTCCCCATAATCCCCTCCAATCAGATTGAGTAGAGGGCCTACCAACCTCCTGAGGTCTAGGGTATTCCTTGTGTTTAGGAGAGGCCCCTAAAGAGGGATTGGGGAACCAATCTTCAACCCCCAGAGGCCGAAAGAGCTGTTGTAAGCCCTGTGCTAATCCTCATTGAATGGCAGAAGAGACTACTAGGGAAATGTCAGAGGAACCACTGCCTGAGTGGGCTTCTCCAGGACGTAGGCCAGCAGCGGGGGGTGAAGGTAGCTTCGGGCCTATGTCTAATGCTACCCTGAGTGGTCTGGTTGGGAGATGGAATTGTAGGGGCCTGAAGAAAATGGGGTCCTGATTTGCTAAGGTCTTGGGGACCTCCTTCCTCCTCTGTTACCATAGGAGACCAGGTTTGGGTATAGGAGAAGGAAGAAGAATGGACTCCCTGTTCCCTGGGCCGCACAATTTGGCCAACCTGTGGTTCCATTGGAAGGGAAGCCTGCTGCAAACGTCCCCTCATTTGGTCCAGAGTTTTAGCAAACTGTCTCTCGAGCACAGCATGCCTCCTTTTTTCAGCCTTTAGTTCAGCTTGGGAAACTTTCTTTGGAGCGAAGGCTTTGGCCCTGATTTTTGCCACTGCTTCCCTTTGAGCTGACTGGCCATCCTGACTCTTCCTTTTTTTCTTCTTCTTCTGGGCCAGGAGTGTGTGTGCCTCTAATCCAGAGGCTTCTGTCTGCTTGAAGGCCTCCATGATCAAACCAGGGGTACACAAGAGGTGCTGGAAGCAACCCTCAATATGTGTCCCTTGATCTCACTGATAGTTTTCTCAGAAATATTGCCATAGAATAAGACAAACCGACGCTTCTGGCCAATTAAAATGGCCACCAGCCTCATGCTTTCTGCTGAGGTAATAAATGGCTGCCTGCACGAGGAGAAATTGTTAGAGGGCCTTTGTTGCTGTATAGGCTCTAAGAGCCCCAAACGAAGAGAGAAATCCAGTAGTGAAACTTTTATCCTCGGAGCAGCTGTGTGTCAGAGGCTTGAGATCAAACCTGCAACCTTTACGAAATTGTTGGAGGGCCTTTGTCGCTCTATAGCAGTGGTTCCCAAACTTTTTCAGTCCACTGCCCCCTTGGTGCTACAAACTCATCCTCAATGCCCCCCACCCAGGAGCGGGATTCAAATTTCTGTGGGCGTGGCCTAATTTGGGGGTGTTGCTTGCTGGTCACATGACTGGGTGGGTGTGGTTTGGTGACTGGCAAACCAAATACAAGTGGTCCTCACTTAATGGCCGGTTGCTTAGCAAGTGTTCTAATTTATGACTGGCCTCCCCACAACTACTCGACCTGTTTTTGGAGTTTTGACAGCCATGCACGCACATATACACATACTCCCTTCCAACCCTGCTGGAGCAGATCATTGGACTAGAATTGGCAAAGCATCTTGATTAGATTCTAGTAGTGAATAAAATCTAATCAGAGATGCTTTGCCGATTCTAGTTGATTTGTTTTATTTGAATTTCTTTATTTTATGTTGCTGAATTGCATTGACATGTGTATCCCTTCTTGTGCACAACCCAGAAGCTTTTGTGATTCTTTGCAGCAAAAATTATAGACCTCTGGCTTTGGTCTCCTTTTCAAACATGCCACCACCGCCGCGTTTGGGGCGAGGCCCAGCAGGTCCTCCCCATTGAGCCCACTGCACTGGAGTCACCGCCCAAACAAGTCCGAGCGGAGCAGTGCACCAAATCAATGGGGTGAGCCTGGGAGAGGGAAAGAAAGAGAGGAAAGAGAGAAGGAAGAAAAGAAAGAGAAAAGGGAAAAAAAGAAAAAGGGACAAAGAAAGAGGGGGAATGGAGGGAATGAGGGGGAGGAGGAGAGAGGAGAGGGAGAGAGGGAGAGGGAGAGAGAGAGAGAGAGAGAGAGAGAGAGAGAGAGAGAGAGACCTGATGCATCAGATTGAAATGAGGCCTAGTTTAGAGGCCCTTTTCCACACTGAAACATCTTTGCCAGCATCTTTGCCAGCACATTGAAGCATCTTTGGCTTCTATTAATTAAAAGATTTTGTGGACGAAACATGGCCAAGACTATCAGGAAGCTCTCACATTTTGTTGAGGCTTTAAACAGGATCCATTGGACCAAACCTCCATCCTAAAAAAATACTTTTCCCCAATGTATTACAGTGCCAATTCTGAAGAAGGCAAAACCAAAATGTATTGGTAAATTACAAGGAGAACACACAAACACACACACTCCCTTCTAACCCTGCTGGAGCAGGTGATTGGACTAGAATAGATATCTCATTATCTTTCTCCTCCCTCCCTCCTTCTTTATTTCTTTTTCTTTCTGTCCCTTCCATCTCCCCCTCTTTCTTTGTCCCTTTTTCTTTCTTTCCCTTTTCTCTTTGTCTTCTTCCTTCTCTCTTTCCGTCTCCCAGGCTCACCCCATTGACTGTGCACCACTCCATTCGGACTTGCTTGGGCAGGTGCCTCCGGTGCAAGGGGCTCAATGGGGTGGACCTGCTGGGCCTCGCCCCGAACGCGTCATCGTCATGTTTGAAAAGGAGACCAAAGCCAGAGTGGCTTTGCTCTCCTTTCCCAACGCTGCTTTCGGGGCAAGGCCCCGCAGGATCATCCCA
The DNA here is from genome assembly GCF_049901735.1 of Notechis scutatus. Taxonomy (NCBI): domain Eukaryota; kingdom Metazoa; phylum Chordata; class Lepidosauria; order Squamata; family Elapidae; genus Notechis; species Notechis scutatus. Next base: position 23,926,672 of record NC_142017.1, read on the forward strand.
TTGAGCCTCTTGCACCAGAGTGTGCAAGTCAATGGGGTGATCCTGCGGGCCTCGCCCCAAATGTGGTGGCGGCAGGATGCTTGAAAGGAGAGCATTGGGCGAGGCCCTGCAGGATCACCCCATTGAGCCCCCTGCACTGAAGTGTGCAAGTCAATGGGGTGATCCTGCAGGGCCTCGCCCAATGCAGCGGCAGCAGGATTTTTCTCACCCGAATTGTGCCCTGCGAGGGCCCACCTCCAGCGCCCCCTGCTGGCCCCCTTGCCTCTTAGCACCCCTAAGGCATCCCACTGCCCCCAGGGGTGGTACCGCCCACTTTGGGAACCACTGCTCTATATGCTCTAAGAGCCCCAAGCAAAGAGTGAAACCCAGGAGCGAAACTTTTAGCCTCGGAGCAGCTGTGTATCAGAGGCTTGACATCAAACCTGCAACCTTTTCCAGCTAATTGCTAGCTACTATCCTTAACTCTGCTTCCAAGACAGAAAGCTCGTTTTGACTAGGAGCTGAGTCAAAGCTGGGGGACCTGGCTAGAGGCTGGCCTTTTATACAGCAGACTAAGCTTTATGATGTAATAGGGAGGAGTCTAACCCATCCTGGACTCTCGAAGCAGCGTATAGGAGAACTGGCGGATTACATCCCAGAGTTCTAAAGGAGTTGGCAGAGGTCATCTCAGAACGACTGCCCCACATCTTTCAAATATCCTGGAACACCCGGGAATTACCAGAGGACTGGAAAAGAAAGATGGTGTTTGATTTCGTTGTACGAGGTGCAATGACAATAAAGTACACTAACTAAAACTGATGTGGGTTCCCATCTTTAAAAAAAAGGGATGTGGACAGACCTACAGACCAATCAGCCTAACATCAATACCTGAGAAGATACTGGAAAAGGTAATTTAAAAAAAAAAACAGATCTGCCAACATCTAGAAACAAATAAAGTAATAACTAGCAGTCAGCATGGGTTTGTTAAAAATAGATCATGCCAAACAAATCTTATTTTATTCTTCAACATAGTAAAGAATGAAATTGTCATTTGACAAAGTATACCACAACCTACTTCTTGGTAAGCTAGAAAAAAGTGAGATAGATAGCATCACCACCAGATGGATTCATAACTGGCTGGCAAACTGTACTCAACAAGTAGTCCTTAATGGGTCTACATCTACATGGATGGAAGTAAGCAGTGGGGTACCACAAGATTCCGTCTTAGGCCCAGTACTCTTCAATATCTTCATAAACGACTTAGATGAGGGAAGAGAAGGGGAACTTACCAAATTTGCAGATGATACCGTGTTTCTCACAAAATAAGGCCAGGCCTTTTTTTTTTTTGACCCCCAAAAAGAAGGCTAGGCCGTCTTTTCGGGGGTAACTTAATTTCCTCCCCCACCTAGAGCGGCCCATACGCATGTACCTCTCCACGAGGCCGTTTCTATCGGCTGACGAAAGCTCCCTGAAGGCAGAGTCCCCAGCCACTTCAGGGCGAGGCGTGGCTGCCCGTGTCCCCTCGCCATTAGGCAGTGTCTTTCGGGCAATGGAAGCTCCCCAAGGGCAGTCACCAGCCACTTCAATCGGCTGGTAGAAGCGGCCTCGGGCGAGCGCACACACAAACTCCCTCGCCACGAGGCCGCTTCTATCAACCGACGAAAGCTCCCTTGAAGGCAGAGTCCCCAGCCGCTTTGGGGCGAGGCGTGGCTGCCCGTGTCCCCTCACCATTAGGCAGTGTCTTTCGGGCGATGGAAGCTCCCCAAGGGCAGTCACCAGCCACTTCGATCGGCCGGTAGAAGCGGCCTCGCAGCTAGGGGAGTGTGTGTGTGCGCTCGCCCCGAGGCCGCTTCTACCAGCCGATCGAAGTGGCTGGTGACTGCCCTTGGGGAGCTTCCACTGCCCGAAAGACACTGCCTAATGGTGAGGGGACACGGGCAGCCACGCCTCGCCCCAAAGCAGCTGGGGACTCTGCCTTCGTGGAGCTTCTATTGGCTGATGTTCTATCGGTAGATCGGGGTATTCTAGTCTAGGCTACCTGCAGGGCACTCCTAAAGGCAAGTTTTCTCCCCCCCGCCCTTCCCCCCCCCATTTCTCTTCACCACATGTAGTTCTAACGAACGATATGAGAAATGGCGGGGAAACGCATGGATTAAATAGGCCTAAATTTTGGGGGTGGGCTAAATTTCACCTCATGCCTAGAAATCATGTTGGGTCTTCCTATTGGTGGAGGCCATATTGTTGGAGAAACACGGTACTAAGCTGGCAGAAATAGCTAACACCCTAGAACCGTGATGGTGAACTTGTGGCACACATAGCCATTTGTGCAGGCACGTGAGCCCCAGGCAACCTTACCTCACTGCGCATGCGTGTGCCTCCCAGCTGATTTTCGGGCCTTTTTCAGCTTCCCTCAAGCCTTTGCAGGCCAAAAAATAGGCCCGTTTCATCACTTCCTGTATTTCCGGAAACGGAAACGGGCCAGTGAGGATGACAATGACATTGGGACATCTGGACGTGACAGTTATCATTGTGAGTGGTATCACAATGGCTGAGACCAACAAGAGATATATACAAGTGCTATGCACTTGGCACAGCAGGCACAGGGACAAAGCTGGACTGTTGGTGAAATGGCAAAATACAAAACACTTCTAATCAGTGACAAAATGGTGGGCCGTGAGAAAATTTTGGTGGGCCGCAGAGAAATTTCACCCCCAGAGCACCCCCACAAAACAATTAATCCAGGCTGCGCAGAAACACAAGGCTGCGTCGCTCACATGGCTGGCACGAACCCTTCCCGCCCACTCACTCCTTACCCGATAAACTTGCCTGCTAAATTGCTATTTTTCCTTTTTCCGACCATCATCTGTTCTGCTGTGCCGGGAGATTTAGATTAGGTAGGAAGCAGGAAATGGTTGGATTTCTTGCTTTCTAGCTAGTCTTTAGAACTTCGGCTCAGCACAGCCGAACCTCCCTTAGGACTAAAGGTTTGCTTGCAAGCAAATTTAGTGCAGACTCACGGCAAGCAAATTTGAGAGACTGAGCTAGCCGATGGCAGATAGATTCTGTGAGCAATTCAGTCTGCCTGCTTTGCCTGATTTTGGGTAAAGGTTGCTCTTTTTTTATAAAAAATTCAATATTTACATGCATGGTGTGTTGTGAGTTAATTTTGTGAGTTTGCTTGCAAGCAAATTTTATGTGACAGATTGAGCTAACCAATGGCAGATAGATAGATCTCTGAATGAATCTGTGATTCTGTGAGCAATTCAATCTGCCTGCTTTGCCTGATTTTGGGTAAAAGCTGCTCTTTTTTAATAAAAAATTCAATATTTATATAAATATTTATATTTACATACAAGCCATGCCCAGCCAGTCACATGACCAAACCACACCCACAAATTAGGCCATGCCCACAGAACCGGTTAGTAGTCCCTAGGATCTAAAATTATGAATTTAGTGGTCCCTGAGGTCCAAAAGGTTGGCGACCCCTGCTCTAGACATTACTTCTCTCACTTCATTATTTCTATAATGAATTCTATAATTTCTGTAATAATGAACAGCAGTATTTCTTCTCTGTTTTGCATTTCGATTGCAACAAATTACTATTCCATCAAACGTTTTGGATAGTGAATTTCCTGTTTTGTTTGGAAACAACCAACACCCACAACCTCTACACAGCACATTTCAATGAAAGTCACCCAGATTCCCCAATAGGATCCAGAAGGATGATTGGGACACAATCTTGTTTAGTACCTGGGATTCTTTTTGACCTGGGATCTGCAATGAAGGGGATAGGTTGCTAGACTGGTGATTAGTTCAGGTAATGAAATGTCTGCAAGAAAACAACCAAGCTCAACAGAGCACCAAGGATCTTCATTTCAACTCTGAGCTACAAATATTCTCCTTTATTGGTTACTTATATGCTTCATGGCCAGGAAGGCTTTGGCTGATGTCCTGCTTTTGACACTAATGGTACCAGGAGTGGGAGGATTTTGCTACAGTGAATCACACAGCATAGGGCAGGGTTCTGCAACCTCTGGAGCCACATGCAGGTCTTTCAGCCCTCTGCTGTGGCTCCCACTGGCTGGCCCCACCCCTCCCTGTCACTCCTCGCCTGGCCTGAGAAGGTAAGGGTAATAGCGGGGGATGGAGACTCGCTCCATATTCCAGAGCAGGAGGTGGCTGGGTGGGAGTGAGTGACATCAAGTTGGCCACACCGGTTGTTAAATTATTGACTCCCGGGGTTTTCTTTTCTGTGGGGAAAGAGTCCAAATGGCTCTTTGAGTGTTTAAGGTTGCAGACCCCTAGCATAGGGCATTATCACTACTCTATTAGACTACTGAAATGTATTGTATGTGGGGCAGTCTTGCAGCAGCTTGACTACTGGCACAATAGCTCACCAATATAGAATTACATCTACCAGTAGTCCTAATTTAACAACTGCTGTTTATCAACCATTCAAGGTTATGACAGCGCTGAAAAAGTAACTTTAAAACCAGTCCTTCCTCTTAGGATCATTGGAGACTCCCACAATCACAACTGCCATTTTTGTGCTTCAGAATCAGCTTCCAATAAGCAGAATTAATGCAGCATCAGGCTGTATAATCGCAAGTTGCAGTCCCATGGTGTCTCACTTAATGACCACAATGGAAGTGAGATCTTAAGTCTATTGCAAGTTATGTCTTACAAAACAACCACATTGCCTAATGATGGAGTTGCCTGTTCCAACTGTTATCATTAAATGAGGACTACCTATCTAGTGAAGTCATTTCTAAGACCCAGTTCAAACTGCTAGTCATTACCTCAGTTCAACACTAAGATAAATCTGGTAAAGCCTTGCCAGAACCAAATCTGTCCATCAAAATTGGACATGCTGGCAGTTCCCTCTCAAAAGGTCCATGGCAGACTTCTCAGTTAATAGTTCCACTTTTGTAATATTTTCTCCCTAAGTACAGGCAACCCCTCCTTGCTGAAAATTTGGACAGTTATTTTGGTCCCAGCTGACTATATGCAACTGTCCAGCCTGGGCTTTATTTGGAATTTTATGTAGATATTTTGGGGTTTTGATATCATTCTAGATTTAATTATTATGTTTTTGTTTTCCTTGATGCTATAAGCTTTATGAAATAAATAACTTTCAGCACTTCAAGAAAGGATTAAAGGCACAAAGCTTGCACAAAAGCCCTAAAATTTGCAGAGAATAGTATAAGAGTATTTGAAATAATACTTTGGATATGTGTTTTGAAGTAATACTTTGGATATGTGTTTGGGCATATGGGGCAGAATGTTCTAAAACCAGTAGCTGGAGCATAAGGGAACTACCAGAAGAGTGGAAAAGAGATGATGTGGCTGTAATCTTCAAAAGATAAAAAGTGGATCCAGAAAACTAATTAGTTTTCTGGGAAAATCCTGGAAAAGGTAGTCAAACAGCGGATTACTAGAAGCCAGCATGGGTTTGTTAAAAACAGATCATGCCAGATAAACTTAATTGCCTTATTTGATAAAAGGACTAAATTATTACATCAGGTAAATGCTGTGGATGGAGTATACTTGGACTTCAGTAAGACATTTGACAAAGTAGATCACAGCCAACTTCTTGGTAAGATAGAACAATGTGGAATAGAGTGTCTCACTACCAGATGGATTCACAATTGGCTGTCCAACCACACTCAGCGGATCCTCAATGGAGCCACATCTACATGGAGAGAAGCATCCAGTGGGCTACCTAACGGTTTGGTCTTGGGCCCAGTACTCTTCAACATCTACATATTGATCTAGATGAGGGGATAGAAGGGAAACTCAGCACATTTGCAAATGACATCAAGATGGGGGAAATGGAGAACACCTTGAAAGATAGGCTCAAGATTCAGAAGGACCTTGTCAGGCTTGAGTATCAGGCCCTATCCTACAAGATGCAGTTCAGTGATGAGAAAAGTAAGTCCTGCAGCTAGACAGGAAAAACAGGTATAGGAGGCACCTGGCTCAACAGGTGTAACTATGAAAGGATACAGGAGTCCTAGTGGACCACCACTTAAGTATGAGCCAGCAATGTGTTGCAGCTGCCAAAATGATTGGCTAAGGCAGGGGTGTCAAACTCGCAGCCCATGGGCTAGATGTGTCATGCAGGGAAGAGGGTGTCCATTTATTCTCCATAGCATCTGAGTGCAGGATAAAAAGCAATGGGTGGAAACTCGTCAACAGGAAGATTCAACTTGGAAAGGAGAAATTTCCTGACTGTAAGAATGATTAAGCAATAAGAAAAGATTGGATAACCATTTGTCTGGGATAGTATATTAACCATTAGTTTGGGGCAAGGGGTTGGACTAGAGCAGGGGTCCCCAACCACCGGTCCACGGACCGGTACCGGTCCGCGGAACAACTCCTACCGGTCCGCGGCTTTCTGGGTGCCTTTTTTTCATGAAAAAGTGCTTCCGGTGAGCTTTTCGGGTAGAAAGCTCACCAGAAGCACGTTTCATCAAAAAAGATGCGGCGCAGCGCTTCTGGTGAGCTTTTCCGGGTAGAAAGCCATTTCTACCCGAAAAGCTCACCGGAAGCGCTGGCGCCGCCATCTTTTTGATGAAAACGCGTGCCCGGTGAGGCGCCCAGCTGATGCCGGTACCGGGCGCGGCGTCAAAAGGTTGGGGATCACTGGACTAGAGGACCTCCAATGATTTAATATTAGTAATGCACACATGCAATTAATACTGGAAACAAATTTAATAAACAATGGGCATAAATTGTTAGCATCTTCAACAAGATAGCCCTAAAGTAAGAGCCAGACTAATTCTGTTAAAGAAGGGTCAAGTACTTCCAAGCCAATGTATGGGAAAAATGTTAAAACTGTTAAACTCATTGTTGGTTAAACTCACTGTTGCTAAAAGGAGGTGCTATCAGTTGTTAAATATAACGTTTCATATACTTTTTCCAACAAATGGAACATGTTCAATAGAGGTAGTCCTTGACTTACAACAGTTCATTTAATGACTATTCAAAGTTACAACAGCACTGAAAAAAGTAACGACCATTTTTTACATTTATAATCGTTGCAGCATCCACATGGTCATGTGATCAAAACTCAGTTGCTTACAACGGTTTATGACGGTTGCAGTGTCCGAGTCATGTGATCACTTTCTTTAACCTTCTGACAAGCCAACGAGGAAAGCAAATTCACTTACCATGTTACTAACTTAACAATTGCAGTGATTCACTTAACTGCAGCAAGAAAGGTTATAAAATGAGGCAAAATTCACTTAGCTGTCTCACTTAGCAACAGAAATGTTGGGGTCAATTATGGTTGTAAGTCAAGGACTACCTGTAAAGCAGGGCTGGCAGATGCATGGCAGATAGATGCATCACATGCTGGCCACGGCCATGCTGTTTAGCAAAGTGGGGAAAAGTCCAGATACGTCATGTGACATCTCGAGTTTGACACCTGTACTATAAAGCAGTGATCCCCAACCTTTTTGACGCCGCGGCCCGGTACCGGCATCAGCTGGGTGCCGCCATCTTTTTTTGATGAAAACGTGCTTCCGGTGAGCTTTCTACCCGGAAAAGCTCACCGGAAGCACTTTTTCGTGAAAAAAAGATGGTGGCGCCCAGCAAGCCAGCGGCCCGGTAGGAGTTGTTCCGCGGCCCGGTACCGGTCCGCGGACCGGTGGTTGGGGACCCCTGCTATAAAGGGTATCATAGAAAACTGTTTTCTATGTTATTTGTTCCACCAGAACTCTTTATCTATTAATAAGACTTAAACTGAGTTCTGATCTCCCTGTAGTACTGGAAGATTATAGATTTCAAAGATTCACAAACTTTCTCTTACCATTTTAAGACTTTATCCAGTAACAGCACGGCATATGGAAGATTGTGGCTTGAATAGCAAATAAATGTGAAGAGAATTAATTACCAAATAATGTGAAAGATAGATACAGTGTGTATTTATGAAACTAAGAGAATGGGAAAGTGGTCTGCCTTTATGAGGAGGATTTATGAATATATGCAGAGAAGTGAAGGTATAAGGTTAATTATGAAAGACCTTCAAACAGAAAATATGAACCAGAAAAATTCTATTCAGATTCTCCTCCTCATGCTCAGACTTACACTCCTATCTTTATGATCTCTAACATATACACATTTTTTTCCATTTCCTTCCTTCTTTCCAAAGTAACAAAACATCCACAGCTTATTCTTATTATTCAACAGTGGTATCATTTCACAAAAAGAATAAAGGCTCTTAAAACCCTGGCAACTGTAATAGTCACAGAATATTACAAACCAAAATTAACAATTGCCTAACTACATATATTAAACTTAGTCGCTTTCATGTTTGTAAAAATTTCAGTTCAGTATTATCTTAATTGGGAGAAAGCATAAAGAACTAGAATTATTCAACATGCTTAGAAATACCACGATGAAATATTCAGCAACATTTTTTCAAAGAGCAGCTTTCATTGATACGAGGGAACCACTTCTTCTAAAAACTCAAGGAACACACAGAATGTTCCTTATGTTGATTTGGACTCTGGACATCTAGCTTGGTCTATGTTAACTAGGAGCTGCTTTCCAGGGCTTTAAGAAAATAATTTTTCCAACTGTAGCTGCTAGGGATTCAAATGAGATATTTTGTATTCAAAACATATCAGGACATTGAAAAAGATGCTACTAATCCTTAATCCTGTTCAAAAACCCAAGATACTGATGTTTTAGAAGATCTCATGGGCTTCATATAAATATTGATAAATGGCACATTCAGAACACAGAAATTCCACATAAAATAGTCTAAGCCTACTTTCAAACTGAACAGATGAACAAAAAAAAACACTAATGATGCTAAGTTGCTGTCCATAAAAGAAAAAATCTAAGCCCCACAGAATAACAAAGCTGGAAGGGAGGTCTTCTAGTCCAGGGGTCCCCAACCTTTTTTACGCCGCGGCCCGGTACTGGCATCAGCTGGGTGCCGCGGCCCAGTACCGGCATCAACTGGGCGCCACCATCTTTTTGACGAAAAAGTGCTTCCGGTGACCTCACGGAAGCACTTTTTCGTCAAAAAGATGGCGGCACCAGCGCTTCGGTGAGCTTTTCGGGTAGAAATGGCTTTCTACCCGGAAAAGCTCACGAGCGCTGCGCCGCCATCTTTTTGATGAAAAAGTGCTTCCGGTGAGCTTTCACCCGGAAAAGCTCACCGGAAGCACTTTTTATCAAAAAGATGGCGGCGCCCAGCAACCAGCGGCCCGGTAAGACTTGTTCCGCGGACCGGTACGGTCCGCATGGGACCGGCGGTTGGGGACCCCTGTTCTAGTCCAACCACCCTGCTCAAGCAGAAGGCCCAAAAATTATCCATAATTTTTAATTATCTTCATCATGACCACCACCACCCAATCTTCATATCACACTTACAATTAGGTTGGTCTGCTGCAAATGACATCACAAAAAATAACCGAAAGATTATGAACCTCAGACAACCTTCCTATGAGATTATTTGAGTTACCTGCTCTTGATAACTACATTTTATTGATGCCAAATACCTAACAAAGAAAGGGATTGGGTTAAAATTATAATAGGAATATCATACACAGCAGTGTTGATGTAAAGATGCTGGATTAGGCATTTACAATAAAAATTACAAGGAAATGTAACATTGCAGCAAAAATGTTCACTCTAATTCTATCATGATACCTATATATGTCTACATTCATAATGTCAGGTATTCAATGTGCAGTATTTGTTAGAAGCAAAGTCCTACATTGAAGCATAGCACCAAATGAACTTCTGGAAACTATGGAAATATCTCTGTGCAGAGTATATTTCAGCAGTCTAACCCTATTGCAACTAAGGAATGTGCAACTGTTGCCAGAGGTAGTGAAAGCTAACAAAGTAGTGAAAATGCATTCCTTCTCAGTACCTAGAAATCTAGCAAAGTTGGTAATAGTACATTCCTAGAGTGTGGATCTACTTGCTCAGAGGAAGTGTGACACCATACAGAATAAGCCAAATCACAATTATTAAGCTTGGTTTCCCAACTATCTACACAACTTTTAGCTTACCTGTCTCTAATTATAACTTCTGTAGTCCATTGCTGAATTTAGCCTAAAATCCTTACAATTGGCCAGCAAGATTAGTTGTCATAATCATAGTTAAGAGGCTCCTCATCCCAAAGTTCCACACAAATCTCCCAACAGTTTCATTAAGAAACAAGTTGGAATCTAACAGAAGAGCTGTCCCTTCAGGATGACCTCTACAGGCAAAACTAACAGGAAGAAACAATCCATATGACAATCACATATGACAATCACATTCTATTGAAAAAATAGGATTTAAGTTACAAACCATGATAGATGGGACAAAAGATATTAAAACGAATGCTACAAATGCTTCTACCATATTTACAGATAAAACTGCAAGACTTATTACCAAAGAAATTATAGCAGAGCCCAGATCTGAATCAGCAGCTTCCCAATTTACAGCTTATTTTTATTTATATCCTGCATTTATTGATTTTACAAATAAGGCGGAAAAATATCCAACATACCTCCCTCCTATTTCCCCCACAATATGGCTCGGGGCAAGAGTTGGGCTGTGACTTGCCCAAATTCACCCATTTGGCTTTCATGGCAAACGCGGGAATGGAACTCGGGGTCTTTCTTGCTTTCTAATGTAACCACTAGACCAAACTGGCTCTCTTATCCATTTTCATAAACTCTAGATTAAAAACTATTCTGTATGCTAGAATCCTACAACAGAGATCTCGTTCAATCAAGAAAATTAGCAGCAGTTGCAGGGCCGAGACTGGAACCGGTTCTTTTTAGTCCTGCCGTTTGTCTTACAACCTGGCAAGTTCACGGGCACAAGGTCTTCAATCGCCACTTGCCGAAGTTCTTCGGCGAGCTCAATATTCCACCCACGGGAAGAAAAACGCGCCTTGGGCACCCAGAATGGTAGGGAACGAGGAGCTCTGACTGACTGAATTTCAAGGGCTGAATTTCACAGCACATCTTCCTCCTGGAGTCCTGCAGGAACCGCCCGGGAAGACTCCCTGTCCCGCCGAGAAAGCGGCCCCGCCAGCCGCGTCCGCCCAACCGCTCCAGGCACGCTCGGGCCTGAGGCGGCGGCAGCGGCCCCCGAGAGCCCCGGACCGCCACGTGCTGCCCGAGAGAAGGGCAGCGGCGGCCCGGAAAGCTTCGCGGGGAGCTGTGCCTGGTCCGTCACCGCCACGGGGGACTTCCAACCTCCCGGCAGTCGCCCGGGATACGAAAGAAGGACCGCCGCAAAGGCCTCCCCACTTAGCTGCGTCGGGAGAAGCGTCCGGAATGGCCGGCAGACTGCTCCCCTCCCCCGGCGCGTTGGAAATTCCGTCGCTTTCCATCCTGGGGCGCAGGCGCGGAGCTCACCTCGTGTGGCTCGGGGCGAGAGGTCTCGGGCCAGACCAGGCGCCGGACTAGCCGTTCGCGTTCTCCCTAGTCAGCTCTCGAGCTGGTCCCCCAAACAAAATGGCGACCGGGGCCGCGCGCTCACGTCGCGGCCTTTCTCTTCCCGTCTTCCTCCGCGCAGGACGCAAAGCAAGGAGGCGGGACCTGGACCTGAGGCTCAATCCGCCTGCGCAGAAATAACTTTGACCAATAGAGATCCGTCCCAGCTGGTCCTCGAGTCCGCCTCCAGTTTTCTACCCAATCCCTAGAAGGACACCCCGATGTCTCCTTTGCACTCTAGTAGACGGAGGGCCGCAAAAATGCCCTCATGAAGTTGATGGAGACGGGAAATGGGCGGGGACGATTAAACTCAGAAGACCTTGCGGAGACTCAGAAGACCTTGTAGGACTGCGATTGGATAGTTTAAGTATCGAGCCCGGTGAGGCCAATCGCAGCGCGCCGCTGGTAAGCGGTAGCGTCAGTCGCGAGAGCAGACGCGCGTGCGCAACGGGCAGAGGTGGGACGAGAGGCTGAGGTCTTCAGAAAGGGCACCTGGTTTCGGCGACTTGGGCGGGGCGACCGGAGTGACGACATGAGACAGCGAGATCAGGCGGGGCCTTTTATTGACTGGCGGGGGCAGCTACAGGGGCGCCTTCCGGCGAGCGGCTCAGGCGTGGCTGGATGGCGCGAGGAAGCGGCGGAACATCTCCAGGGCCGGTCCGGGCTTGTACTGCGGCACCATGTGTCCAGCGCCCTGCGGAGAAGGAGGCGAGAAAGGCGAGCCGATGAGGCAGGAGGAAAAACGGCCAGCCTTGCGACCAGGGGCGCCTCCCACGGGCAGTCAGCGAGGGGGTCGTTAAGCAGTAAGGTCATCTGATGTCACGCTTTACAACCACATGGCTGAGCGATGGCAACCCGGTCCCAATTGTCATAACTCGACGATTTCTTCTCCCCCATAGAGATAGTTCTCGATTTACGACTACAATGGAGCCCAAAATTTGTTGCTTTATTTGTGAATTTTGCCCTCTTTTATGACAATTTTTGCCATGGTTGTTAAGCAAATCACTGCAGTTACATTAGTAACAGTTTTAACTGAATCTGGCTTCTGAAACTGAAACTTGGCTTATCAGATCACAAAAGTGACCTCAGGGCACTGCAACTGTCATAAATATGAGTTCGTTGCTAAGCAGCCAAATTTTGATCATGACCATGGGATGCTGCAACAATCGTAAGTGTAAGAAATGATCATAAGTCACTTTTTTCAGAACCATTGTGACTTTACACATCACTAAATGAACTGTTGTGAGTTGGGGACTACCTGTATGTTATTGTAATTGATTCCTGGAACGAAATACCTTGTTTCACACATCCCACAAAGTTGGAACCAAATAAGATGCATTAGAATGCAGCATTACACTAATTCTGCCTGCTGCTGGCAGTTTCTAGTCTTGCCAGCTCAAGGTTGACTCTGCCTTCCAGCCTTCCGATGTGGTAAAATGAAGACCCAGATTCTTGGAGGCAATATGCTGATTGTAAATGGCTTAGAGAGGATTGCAAAGCACTGAAGCAGTATATAAGTCTAAGAGCTATTGCTATTATGGTGTAGTGTAGTGTGAAAATTCAGCCTGTTGCTTTGTTTCTGGTGATCAGTGCTGGAGCTGTTTTTCACAAGTTCTTTCATAAAGCTGAGATGGGAGGCAGCAAACTTTATAACAAGTAAGTATTCAGTAATAGTGGGAGAGTCAAAGCATCTCCACTTTGCCATAGAGGTTCCTTCCAAAGATTGAAAATTATTTTTTTTCAACTACACAAGGGCCATTGTGCCTTGAAAAACAACATCCACCCCTTAGTAAAGTAATTGTTAGCTTCTATGGATAGGGGAAAAGAGAGATTTTCGCCTCTTTGATGTGAGCCTTGATAAGAACGACTGTTAGATGATAATTGTCCACTGACCTTTACAGTGAGGAATGTGGTGTTTTGGTATTCCTTAAAAAATCCAGCCACTTGATCATTGAAATATCATGGCTGGTATTCACTAAGCACCTGTATGATGAAAGGCAGAAGGATCAGCTCAGGGAGAAACCTGCTTACCATCCAATGAACTGGAGATCCCAACTTTTTGGACTAATGGACACATCTCTGGGAGTTCTTACAAATGACTCCCTATTAGAAAACACAAGGTTGTTTTCTGCCTCTTCTTTTAGCCTCCCTGGAGAATGATTCAACTGTCAAATAGCTTTTCCTGTTAACTACTAGTATCCAGTAGAGCCCCTTTTAGTCTATGGTAGCCCAATATCAAGAGTCTGATAACATTTTTCCCAACAATTAAAGGTGTAAACTTTTGTGAGCTACATATATATCTGATGAAATCACCCTTACCTTACGAATGTTTATGCCAATTTGTTTGTCAGAAAAGGTGTTACCAGACTCCTAAATGAGTTCTGCTTAACTTTCAGCTGGTAACTACTTTTATGTAATTTAAATCCATTGTTTGATATCATGCTCTATAGAACAAGAGATAATAGGTTTTATCCATCTGTATGGCATCTGTTTAGGTAGCTGTATAACCATATTTTCTTATCTTTTCTCAATACTAAATATTTGAATTCAAAGCATTCAAAGGAGAAAAGATGCTTCAGAGCATATCATAGATGCTCACATAGCAACTGCTGCTTTTTTTCCAGGATCACATAATTAGCTGCAGTTTGCCTAGTTAATTAACCATCCAGCCCATAGGTCTGTAGAGATTCTTAGTCATCCAGGTCATGGGTTGTCCCAAAAGTGCTTTTTCAGGAGGCAACTAGACTTTCTTTCTTTTTTCTTTTGAAGACGTTTCACTTCTCATCTAAAAAGCTTCTTCAGCTCTGGCAGTGGCTCTTTCAGCTCCTTTCCCCACTATCCTGTCAAAGCTGAAGCAGCTTCTTGGATGAGAAGCAAAATGTCTTCAAAAGGGAAAAAAAAACAAGAAAGTCCAGTTGCCTCCTGAAAAAGCACCTTTGGGATATCCAGCCCAATCACATTGTGGGATAGTTTGAGAAATTATTGACTAAAGTTACTTTATGCCTATGACATTTTCCACAATTTATTACAGATGTTCCCTAGCCTTAAAAAAGGAATAAAGCAAGATTTGATCATGTCAAATACATGCTTGCTTCTGGTAATTGCCACATCGTTTTCCAGAGCTTGTAACCAGATTTCTCTATGATCTACTTAAAATAGTCTTATTTATCTACTTATTTATCAAACTCATATTGCTGCCCATTTCACCAAGTTACTCTGGGGAGTACACAATAAGTAAATAATACAACAAATGTAAAAAAGAATCAGATATAAAACATAAAAATTTATATTAATATTACAAAAAACAAATAGAAACCATAGGTGGAAATGATAAGCAGAACAGGAATAGATCAGGTGACCAGATTATAGGAAAAGAGATTGAGAAAGTAGAGCCCTTTCCAGGTGACAAAAGCAAGCAAGTAAAAATGTTCCTCTCCTTGGCTTTGCTGCATAGTAGATGGGGTCTTGCATTCTGGCCAATTCCTGCAGGAAAAGTACTTTCTTGCATTTTGTGTCTTGTCCCACTTGAAGACAGAAAGCTCAGTGATGTCACTGAAAGTACACAATCTTTCGAGCCTATATTGATTGCTGGCAACTGTCTGGATATGTCCCTGATGTTTTCTTGGCAAAATTTCACCATTCCATTCTTTCTGGGGCTGAGAGGGTGACTGACCCAAAGTCCTTAGGGAGAACTCTGACACTAGAATTCACAGTCTCCCAGTTTCCAATTCAGTGCCTTGACCACTACACCAAACTGGCTCTCCCCACAAAAAGTAAGCTTAATTAACAGTTACTTGCCATTTTGGAACTTAAGACACTTTTGTTAGACACCGTTATCAGGTTTGGTTTTTCTCACAATATTTGATAATGGCCATTTATCAGAAGGTTGAAGATTTCCAGAATGTTTCTGTTCTGACACAGTTCCCCAAACACGACAACCCCTCTGAAGTTAACTCAAAGATTCCTTTATTAGAAGCGCTGGCAGCCCTGGCAAAAAGTTTCTCACTGGAGGCTACCAAGTCCATCTGGCCGGAAGATGAATAGTTGTCTGCCACATCTATTCATCTCCGCCCCCTGCCTTTTATCCCCAGAGCTAGGGTGGGGCTTCACTGGCAGCGGTGGCTCTTTTGTCCCAAGGACCGGCCCATAGATTTCCACTGCTCTCCTTTCTGCCTTCTGTGCCTGACGCACTGGACCCAGCTGTTCCTCCTCATCAGCCACCTCCAGACCTGGGGGCTGTTGTCTCTCCATCTGAGGGCTGATGGATGGCCCAGGCTCTGCCTCTGTTTCTCTGCCAGCTCCACTCCCCTTCCCCATCGGAGTTCTCAGGTTGCCTTGATGCTGACCCTGACTCCCGTGCCACTGCCTCCTCTGATTCAGCTGGTCGAGGGGCCAGTGGCCGATAGGCCACAACAGTTCCCTCTTCTCCTTTGTCTCCCAATAGCCTCTTGCATGCTTTCTTCAACAGAATAATTGAAGGGTCTTTGAGAAGCACCCATTTTTGAGAAGGCAGCCATTTCAGAAATGTGAAAAACAAATGTCTGCAATACAGGTAGTCCTTGGCTTACAATCACAATTCGGCCCAACATTTCTGTCCCTAAGTGAGACATTTGTTAAGAGAGTTCTACCCCATTTTTATAATGTTAAGTGAATCACAACAGTTGTTAAGTTAGTAATACCATTAAGTGAATCTGACTTTGTCAGAAGGTCACAAAAAGTGAATCACCTGGCCCTGGGACACTGCAACCGTCATAACTATGAATCAGTTGCCAAGCATCTGAATTTTGATCACATAACCATGGAGATGCTGCAACAATCGTAAGTGTGAAAAACATAAGTCACTTTTTTCAATGCCATTGTAACTTCGAATTGTCACTAAACAACTCTTGTAAGTCGAGGACTACCTGTATTTGTTGCAAATCTTCCATTCCTAAAACAGTTTTTTATGCCTAGAAGAAAGAAACATTTTCCTCAGGTACTTACAGGCTGATTTAAAGCATCAATGAATTTTTCACCCCCGAAAAAGTTGCACGCCATGTCCACATCACCATTATAAACCAATGCATGAAAATTTTGTGTCAAAAACTTGTAGAAGGGAGCCATATCCATATATTGTCTTTGGTAGGTGGCAGACATCTGTGAGCTGTAACAAGAGAAGATTGTGAAAGGGCTGTCCCTTCTTTCTTCCCACCATTAAAATTAGATCATGCATGTCCCAAGTACAAGGACCAAGAAGTTCTCAGTTGCTTTTTCACTAAGGAAACTCTTTTCTGCTCATACAAGCCAGCAGAAGTCTAAGTGAATTTTTCTGAGTGCCAAGTTGGGCCGAGATATTACACACTCCTCATGTCTCAGAGAAAGTAAAAGAGAACTCAGCGATCATAACTGAAACCAGAATTTCCACTGCTAAGCATCATAAAGCATGACGTGATTGTGCTTTAGCATTGGAAATACAATTGCCATTAAACAAATCACTGCAGATTATTAAGCAAGGATTTCACATGGTCTCCATTTGTGACCTGGTTGTCCCATTGATTTTGCTTGTAAAAAGCCAGTGAAAAAGACTGGTTGCAGTCACACGACTGGGACACTGCACTGTTGTCATTGCAAGTCAGACATGGAGCCCTTGCAATCGTGGTCGCAGGGATGCTACCACCAACGCAAGCGCAATGACCGGTGGTAATTGCCACTTGCTCAGCACCATTGCAAGTTCAAACAATAACTGAATGAGAAGTTAAGACACCTGTGTGTGCTGGAGTAAAAATTCATTCCCATCTTGAATTCTATAACTGGAACCTTAATTATGTTAGGTTTTCCCCACGGAAATCTTTAGTAAAAGGGGAAAGATTTGAGATATGCCTTGGGATAACTCCACAGGAAAAGCTCGCACACGAAAATCATGTCGTTTTTTGAATGTATTCCACCCTGAAGAACATGAAAATGAGCTTAATTTTGAAATCCGAGGTCAGATTCAAAAGTTATGTATTCCTATAAATTGAGTTCTTTCCTATACATTGAGTTCTTTCGCCATTTTGAGATATGCCTTGGGATAACTCCACAGGAAAAGCTCGCCCACAAAAATCATGTCGTTTTTTGAATGTATTCCATCCCAAAGAACATGAAAATGAGCTTAATTTTGAAATCCGAGGTCAGATTCAAAAGTTATGTATTCCTATAAATTGAGTTCTTTCCTATTCTTTCGCCATTTTGAGATATGCCTTGGGATAACTCCACAGGAAAAGCTCGCCTACGAAAATCATGTCGTTTTTTGAATGTATTCCATCCCGAAGAACCTGAAAATGAGCTTAATTTTGAAATCCGAGGTCAGATTCAAAAGTTATGTATTCCTATAAATTGAGTTCTTTCCTATATATTGAGTTCTTTCGCCATTTTGAGATATGCCTTGGGATAACTCCACAGGAAAAACTCGCCCACGAAAATCATACTGTTTTTTGAATGTATTCCACCCCGAAGAACATGAAAATGAGCTTAATTTTGAAATCCGAGGTCAGATTCAAAAGTTATGTATTCCTATAAATTGAGTTCTTTCCTATACATTGAGTTCTTTCGCCATTTTGAGATATGCCTTGGGATAACTCCACAGGAAAAGCTCGCACACGAAAATCATGTCATTTTTTGAATGTATTCCATCCCGAAGAACATGAAAATGAGCTTAATTTTGAAATCCGAGGTCAGATTCAAAAGTTATGTATTCCTATAAATTGAGTTCTTTCCTATTCTTTCGCCATTTTGAGATATGCCTTGGGATAACTCCACAGGAAAAGCTCGCCCATGAAAATCATGTCGTTTTTTGAATGTATTCCATCCCGAAGAACCTGAAAATGAGCTTAATTTTGAAATCCGAGGTCAGATTCAAAAGTTATGTATTCCTATAAATTGAGTTCTTTCCTATACATTGAGTTCTTTCGCCATTTTGGGCTTCCGGTTTTGCGCGGCTTCGGTAGCGGCAGGAATTCACGCCTCTGCGATCCCTGCCGCGTTCGCTGCCAAGGTGCCCCCGATCTAAATAGGTCTGGGGGCTATGGCTGCCTTGTAGAGGCAGCTGAAGAGAGAGGGGATCCAGACAGAGGTTTTGGGGTAACGCAGATCCCCTTTCCAGCCGGAATAACCCCTTTTTCCTGAGGTGGTGGAGCGGCGGTCAGTAATGGCCGCCTCAAAGAAGCCAGCAGCCGGGTAAGATTTGTGATGGAGGAAGAGGGAAGAGCTGTGGAAGTTGCTTCTGACTGGGATAAAGTTAAGAGAGAGAGTTCCTGTAACCTCGAAGGCTGCTAAGGATACTTTGTTTCTAGAAAGAGATACAAGCGGCGAACATTTCAAAAGTAAGTGTTTTTTTTTCTTGCCTTTCACTCTCCTCCCTAATGTGACAGCAGTGGAACCATAAGAGAAATCCGGGAATTTGTTCTGGAGGTAAATGAATATTGAAGGAGCAAGGATTTCTGAATATTCAAAGGGGAAAAAAAAAATAAGAATTTTTTTTTTGGCTGTGAGTGGGAAGGGAGAGGGAAAAAAAAAATTGGAGCAACCTGAAAATAAGGAGAAGACTGCCTAAAACTTTAAAGAGTTAATTTTAAAGAGTTACTAAACAGCAATAAGACTTACTAAAGATATATTTTAAAGAGAACTTTGTGATCAAACTTTATCCCAAAAAGAGAAAGTGGAAAAAGAGAAAGTATTAAAAAGAATCAGCTGATTGGACTGTTTGATGACTTTGGATTTTATGAGAATTATCCCAGACTAAAAGCATTTGGGTGGTTGTTCTGAAAAAAAAATTTCTCTGTACAATGGCATTAGTTGTGGATGAACTAGAACTTATACATCAAAAATATGAAAGAGAAAAGCAAGAAAGGAAAGATGTCTTTGGCACTCTTTTTCAGTTTATGAAATGGCGGTCTGTGCTTATGTAAAATTGTATGAGCAGGATAAAGAAGAAGCCATTTTTGAAGAACATGTGACTTTGGTTGGGGAAGAAAAGGAGGAGAAGAAGGAGAAGAAGACTTTAAGACCTGGGAAAACAATCCAAAAAGAGAAGAATAAGGTGAAAAGAGGATATTGTGTTAGGAAACAACAGAAAGAGGGAAAACAGGATAAAAGGGAGGTGGAGAGACAAGGGGGTAAAGAGAATAAGGAGAAGAAGAAGCAAGGGAGAAAGGAAGGGATGAGAAGCTTTAATGGTGGGGAGCAAAATTTAAAAAAACAAAAGTTTTTTAGAGATAATGGATAGATTTTATTGGAAAAGGGATTCTAGAAAGGTACATAAGATTGCATTTTTATATTTGTATTTAGAAATAATTATAGAAGATTGGAAATAATATGTAATTTAAAATGTGATAAATATTTAGTATAATTTAGTGAAATTTTTGTTAAGAGAGGGGAGTACTTTAATGAAATAACGATTTAAGATTGGTGATGTGGGGGGGGGAATAATTTTGGAAAGTATAAGAAGTGTTCCCATAATGGTATGATAATTAATTGAAATGTGTAAAATGTCTAAAGATATAAATGAATGTTAACACCAATGATTAGGCTATGTTATAATATTGAAACTACTTGTGAAATGAGAGGTTTGAAGAGGGAGAGGGGAACATGTAATGTAATAATGATTTATAATATGTGATGTGGGGGATGGAATTAATATGGCATAGGTGCTCCCATAGAAATATGTGACCTAATTGATAAGAAATGTGCTAGATGTTTAAGATATGAATAAATATTAATATTAATGAATAGATTTGTATTGGTTTTGATGATATTGTATAATGTCAGAATGTACCAGACAGAATCCCAACGTAAGTTATGTATTTTAAATCAAGTATTATAAATATAGGGGAAAGAGACATAGGCGTCATACTCCAACCAGTCTACAGGAGAAGGTTTTTCTTTTTTTTTTCTTTTAAGAAGAAAGATAAACGGATAGTTGGAAATAGAACAGACAAAGAATAAATATTATGATTTGAATTGAGAGGAGATAAATAAAATAAAATTGAGAAAATTTAAAAGAAAGAAGCTATATAGAAAAATGAAAATGTAATAAGATATGGAATGGTATGTAAAATGAATATGAATTTGAATGTGTGTCTGTACCAAGAGTTTTGACCCGGGATTAAGCAACTTTCAGAAAAGAGATTTTTTATGTTTTTATGTCTTGAATTTTTGTATGTTTTGTATGTCTTTAAAAATTAATAAAAAATTTGTTCAAAAAAAAAATTATGTTAGGTTTTGACTGTTGTTAGCCGCCCAGAGTTATGATATGAGGTAGGTGGTCCTATACATTGAAATAAATAGTTGCTATATTATTGAATGGGATATAATGTTCAAGCAAAGTGGCTTTATAGATTAACTTAGTCATGTCTAGGAAGTACAATTTGAAAGTAAGCATTTGAAATTCTATTAAAGTTGGTTGGGCCTATGGGACTTGCAGACAATATATCTGGAAGGCAACATTTGTAAGGCAAATGGCTGACATAGGTGGTCTTACAATGGTGGTCTTACAACTTACAATGGTGAGTGAAGTTACAGCAACACTGAAAATGATGACTTTTTCACAACCATTGCAGCATCAAAAGTCAGAGCCTTTGGCAACTGGTTCATACTTATGACCGTTGCAGTGTCCCAGGGTCACGTGATCCCCTTTTGCAACCTATTGACAAACATAGTCGATAGGGAGCCCAGATTCACTTAATAACCATGTTACTAACAACTGCAGTGATTTGCTTAAAAACTATAACAAGAAAGGTCATAAAATGAGGCAAAATCCACTTAATTGTCTCACTTAGCAAGAAAAAAAAATTGGGCTCCCTTGTGGTTGCGAGTTGAGGACTAGCTGTATTTCGATCCACTCTGCAGTGGAAAAGGGCAACCAGGAGCAGAACTGCCTGTGGCCAGTTAACCCCAAATACTTGCAGAGATGAATGGCCATGAAATATTGGTCTGCCCTTCTCTGGTAGACCCTTTGCCCCAAAGGGCACTTCCATCTCTAGCTGAAGCCTTTGGTTGCTGCTGCTCTAAGTGCTGAGCAGCAGATCCTTTGCTCTGGGCAGCCTTTGAGTGTCCGAGGCAGAGCCAGTCACCTGAAAAGTTCCCAGTTTGGCAGAGTGGGGAATGTGAAGGGCCCGCCGGACGTCGTCTCGATTCAGCCAGACATACATAGCAGTGGCATTTATGCATTTGGGCACTCCTGGGATAGAGCCAGTGTTCTAGAAATGAGAGCAAGGAAGGAAAGGAAAGGAAAAGGAAAAACAACTCAAGAATCTTGAGAAACTCTGGAAAGTACAATCATAGAAGCCCAGACAGTACAATACAACTGAGGGGGGAAAACAAGAAATCCAAGAAGAAACCAGCATGGCTGCACAAAGATTTATCTGGCAAATTGAAAGAAAAAAAGGACAAGTACAAAAAATGGAAAGAAGGACATAGAATCTGCAAAGGCTCAGAACGAACAAAGACTTGCAACAAAAGTCAAAGATAATAAAAAGTTTCTTCCAACATATAAATAACAAGAAAAAAATCAAGGAAGCAGTCTGTCCACTAAGGAGTGAAGACAGCAAGGCAGTAACAGGCAACAGAGAGAAAGCAGAGCTGCTTAACATTCTTTGCATCGGTCTTCATGCAAAAACAAACTATAGCTCAACCCTCCAAAAACATAACTGTAATAGACCAGAAATAAAAGTTAAAATAAGCAACAAAATAGTAAGATAACACCTGTCTGATCTCGATGAACACAAATCACTGGGGCCTGATGGATTACACCCCAGAGTTTTAAAGGAACTGGCAGAGGTCATCTCCGAACCAATGCACCATATCTCAAAAATCCTGGGGCACCGGGGAACTACCAGAGGACTGGAAAAGAGCTGACGTGGTCCCCGTCTTCAAAAAAAAGGAAGAAAAAAAACAGACCCAGGAAACTACAGACCAATCAGCCTGACATCAATGCCCAGGAAGATACTGGAAAAGATAATAAAAAAACACATCTGCCAAGAAACGAGTAAAGTAATAACTAGCAGTCAGCATGGGTTTGTTAAAAACAGATTATGCCAAACCAATCTTATTTCATTCTTCAACATAGTGACTAGATTAGTAGATTAGTGACTAGATTAGTAGCGAAATACTGTGGATATGATATAACAAATCCCATATCATATAAAATTGCTTATCTTCTTGTTCTCTAATTTCAAATGTTAGTTTACTCATTTCAGCACAGTCCATAATTTTTTTGATAACTTCCTCCTGCATAGGTATTTTGTCATTTTTCCAGTTCTTCACAAATACAATTCTAGCTGCTGTTAAACATTTACAATCAAATATTTCAGTTCTTTATTGTATATGTCCAGTATGACTCCCAATAAAAAAATCTCTGGTTTAAAGTCTATATGTTGTTTTATCATTTTTTCCAACCATGTGTGGATTTTAGTCCAATATTTCTATGCGTCTGAACATGTCCACCACGTATGGTAATATGAACCAGGTATCTGATGACATTTCCAGCATTTATCCGATTTATTCTTAAACATTCTCGTAAGTCTCGTCGGGGGTAGGTGCCACCTGTAAAATATCTTATACAAATTTTCTTTATATGCAGTTGACATTGTCGTTTTATAAGTTTGAGGCCACAATTTTTGCCATTTTTCCAAATCAATCCCATATCCAAAATTTTTCCCCCAAGCAATCACCGTTCCTTTAACTTGCTCCTCCTCCAATTTAAATTGTAATAGATGTTCATAAAAATTTTTAATTACCTTTTCATCAGTACCCATCAAAATTTTATCTAAGTCAGTCAACTTATCATAAATACCTTCTGCCTTGGAGTCTTTATCAAACCTAGATTGTATTTGCAAATAAGAAAACCAATTCATTTTTACACCTTGTTCTTGCAATGTTTGCATAGATTTAAGTTCACCTTTTTCATTCAATAACTCCCCATATTTAACCGTTTGTTCCTTTTTATATATTATTGGATAAGAAAAAACTTCAAGAGTTGATATCCATGTTGGAATTTTTAAGTAATATTGTCTTTTAATCTTCTCCCAGCTCAAAAACAATGCCTCACGAATATAATGTCTTCTAAAATACCCCTGTGTTTTAGTTCCCTTATACCAGAGAAAGGCATGCCATCCCAGCAGCAAGTCATGGCCTTCTAAAGTCAATAATCTACTGTTCCTTAGTGTTATCCATTCCTTTACCCACATCAAACTTGTCACCTGGTAATACAGCTCCCAATTGGGCCAGGCAAACCCTCCTCTTATTCTTGCATCTTGTAACAGCTTTAATTTTATTCTTGCTTTTTTACCCTGCCAAATATATTTCAACACAATTCTGTTTAAATCTTCAAAAAACTCTTTCCATAATTGAATAGGAATTGTCTGGAATAAATATAAAACTCTAGGCAATATATTCATCTTAATTGTGGATATTCTCCCAATCAATGATAGTTGTAATTTTTCCCATTTCATCAAGTCTGTCTCAATCTGCTGTTTGAGTTTAACATAGTTATCTTCCTTCAGGGTACTGCATCTTGGTGTAATATAGATCCCTAAATATTTAACCTTGTACGTGACCTGTATTTTTAAAGTTTCTTCCAACTCTTTCTTTTGTCTTATTAACATATTCTTTGTTAGTATCTTTGTTTTGTCTTTATTTATTCTCAGACCTACTTTTCCATATTCTTCTATTTTTTCTATTAATTTGGGTGTTGTTTCCATTGGGTCTTCTAATATAAATACCAGGTCATCTGCATTCTGCAAAAGCTTGCAATTTATATTCCTCCTTTTTAATTTTCATTCCTTTTATTTCTTTTTCTTCTCTGATATTCCTGTTCAACACTTCCAATGTTAGCACAAACAGCAGAGGTGACAATGGACAGCCTTGCCTTGTCCCTTTTCTTATATCTATGGATTCTGTTAATTCTCCATTCACCATCACCTTTGCAGTTTGTTCATGATATATTGTTTCAATGGCTTGGATAAATTTCTTACCAAAGCCCATTTGTATCAGTTGCAGTAAAATAAATTGCCAACTCACATTGTCAAAGGCTTTTTGAGCATCTAGAACAGTGATGGCTAACCTTTTCAGCTTGGTGTGTCGAAAATCGGGAAAAAGTGTAGCCTTCCTCGGGTCGTGTGTCACTTCAAGAAATATCAATAATTTGGTTTATGAAGGACTGGGCTAGGGTGATCACACCGGGCTGTGAAACTCGTCTCCCTGGTCTCAGGGCTGCAGGTGCAGGATGTGGGGATCGGAAGGCCACCTTACAGGGCTGTGAACCTCATGGATCTCCTTTCCTCCTGTAGCGTTCCTGAGGTAATGAAACTGACAAACCTCAGTTTATGGCGGTTAAAACTGGTTCTCTGCTACAAAGATCTTGCAGCAGCGGTGACACCATGCCTCCACGCAACAAGCAGGGAGCAGGGATTGGAGCAGAGCACAGGCAGCCTCAAAATGTGCAGGTTTTCCCCACACCAACAGGCGTGTCAGTCAAAGTGCCTCGGCGTGTCACGAGTGACACGCGTATCATAGGTTAGCCATCACTGATCTAGAAACATCAAGGCCATTTGCTTCTCAGGGTGTGCTTCATAATATTCCAGAGTATCCAAAATGATTCTCACATTGTCTTTGATTTGTCTCTGGCAGAAATCCCATTTTGATCAGTATGAACAAAATTATTTAAGTATCTTTTTAGTCTTTCTTCCAAAATTGAAGCAAAGATTTTATAATCTGAGTTCAATAAATATATAGGTCTATAATTTTTAACTTGCTGTAGGGCTGTACCTTCCTTCGGAATAAGTGTAATGTATGCTTCTGACCATGTTTTTGGTATTCTTTTCATTAACATAACTTCATTCATAACTTCTAGAAGATGAAAAGTCAATATTTCCTGAAAAGTCTTATAGAATTCCACTGGCAACCCATCTGAACCTGAAGCTTTCCCAGCATTTTTTTAAGGCTTCTGTTAGTTCCATCATTGTTATACTTCCTTCTAACATTGTTTCAATATTTTTGGGTATCTGAGGTAAGTTCGCTTTCTGAAGATATTGCTTGATTTTTTCTTCTTGAATATTCTCTTGAAAGTATAGTTTTCCATAGTAATCTTGTATAATTTTTTTCTTCTCATTTCCATAACAAACCTGTCCTTCTTTATTTATCAATTGGCTAATTCTTCTTGCTTCTCTTTCCTTTCTCAGTTTATAAGCTAGCCATCTGCCTAGTTTATTTGCATCTTCAAAGTAATTCTGTTTCGCACTTTTAATTTTTTGTGCTAATCCCTCTTTTTCCATTAGTCCCATTTTATGTTTAATTATATCCATTTTATTTTTAATGTCTTTTTTTGTGGGGACTTCTGTAAGTCTTTTTCCAGTTTTTTATAGTCATCCTCTAATGCAGAGGTCTCATTCTCACGGCCTGCGGGCCAATTGTGGCCCGCAGGACGATATCCTGTGGCCCCCACCGTGATATGAAAGTATAATATTAGTGTATAATATAAATATAAAGTATAATATAAAGTATAATATTATGCAGCCCAGCCTCACCCAGACTCTGCCTCCAGCGGCCCCCAGGTAAATTGTGTTTGAGACCCCTGCTCTAATGTCTTAAATGTCTTTTTCTGTTTTATGTTTTTTCTCCTAATATAATCTATTATCAAGCCTCTTGTGTAGGCCTTCATCGTGCCCCAGAGATTCAGTAAAGATGTATCCTCTTTTCTATTTTCTTTGAAGAAGAAAACAAGTTCTTTCTCTATTTTCTGTTTAAAATCTTTCTTTCAGAATCATATTATTTAGAGTCCATCTAGATCTCTTCTTGTATCCTTTCCAAATAACTGATACTGGATTATGATCTGCCCATGTGCTTGTTTCTATTTCAATCTGTCGTACATTAGTCAATGATTCTGCTGACATCCATATCATATCTATTCTAGACCAGGATGTATGTCTATTTGAATAAAAAGTATATTGCTTACTTGTATTTCTCTCTCTCTATGCATCTTTTAAATTAAATTCTGTTATTCGAAGGAAGGATTTTGGTAGTATCTTTCTAACTTTCTTTGTTGTTTTCTGTGTTTTATAGTCCAACTGGTCATTAATTATTCCATTAAAATCACTCATCATGCAGATATTAACATAGTCCAAATCAGTTATTTTTGTATGTAATTTCCTATAGAATTCTTGTTTATCATTCGGGGCATAAATTGCAATTAAAAGTGTTTTAATGCTGTTATCCGTTTTCTCCACCATCAAAATCCTTCCATCATCTGTATAAATTAGTTCTGCCAAAATTGTTTCTTTAATATATAATGCCACAGCTCTTTTTTTCGATTGTGCCAGTGATGTAAATAATTTCCCTAATTTTTCTTGTTTTAGTATATATTCATGTTGCTTTTTAATATGTACCTCTTGTAAGCAGATTATATCAAATTTTAATTTATCTAATTTGTGAAATACTTTCCTTCTTTTAATAGCCGAATTAAGTCCATTTATGTTAATCGTAATCAATTTTCTTTCATCCATGTTAAGCTCTAATAGATCTCAATTCTCTATTGCTCTAATAGATCTCAATTCTCGTTGTTCTCTGAGTTCACCACCTACTGCACCTTCTTCTTTTTCTTTTTCAATTACTGCTATACACTCCTCTTGGAATTCAATTAGTGACTCTTCCTTTCTCTCTTCTTCCTCCTTTTCTCTAAAGTATTCCAAGTAGAATAGCTCAGCTTTTCCAACTGTGTCAATTCTGTGTCTTTGTTCCTGCCAAGTGAACAAAAGGCCTTCTGGCATCAACCATCAGCCTTTTGCCAACTGGATGGATCAGTAGCTGGGGGTGGCCCTGCACATTTCATAACGGAACCAATAGAAATGACGATGGGGAAGCATAGAGAGACTTTGTGTTTTATTGTGGCTCCTGGGATGGAGCGTCCCCTAATACTAGGGTTGCCCTGGCTCCGGAAATGGAAACCCCACATGGATTGGAGGAGGGGATCATTGCGCATACGTACTGACCAACGCCCAGAAGGGGAGGAGCAATCTCAATTGAAACTTAAGAATCCCACTGAGCTGGCCTCCACTGGCACCAAGAGCCTGAAGGGGGAGGAGAAAATTCCGGAGGAATATTGGGACTTAGAGGAGGTATTCAGTGAAAAGGCCTCGGACGAGCTTCTCCCCCATCGCTCAACAGATTGCAGCATTGAAATTTTACCAGGGGTGAAACTCCCAAAACCGAAACTGTACTCGATGACACCGCGGGAGCTAGAAGAGCTGCGTTCATTTATCGATAAAAATTTGGAACGTGGTTTCATCCAACCTGCTAGACCCCAGGTAGCAGCCCCCAGTATTGTTCTGTGAAAAGAAAGATGGCTCCCTTCGTTTATGTGTTGACTATAGAAACATCAACACTATTTCAGTGGAAAACGTGTACCTCCTCCCCTCGATGAAGGATATGTTGGCCCACTTGGCCAAAGGGAAATTTTTTACAAAACTCGACTTGAGAGAAGCATACTACCGAGTTCGAATTAAGGAAGGGGATGAATGGAAAACTGCTTTTAACTGCCCAATGGGATGTTTCCAATTCAACGTTCTTCCATTTGGCCTACAGGGGGCCCTTGCAGTATTCATGCAAATGATCAGTTTGAGGTTCTCCGATAGCTTCATTTAGAAGATGCATGGCTTGAGTTAGTAGAAAATTCTTTCTTTCCTTCTCTTGCCATGGCTCCTCTCTTCCACGCCGACGGGTAGTGGTCACTCCTGGAGGAGGCTTTTCCTCAGGATCCTTCCAACCAACTCCCAGGGACCATTTGGGTTTTACAGCTGCTTTTTCGCCAAGACTTAATTCTGCTAACAAGTCAGCTTCCCTGCTGCCTCTAACAGCAGGGAATCTTGACCTCCAGTCGCTCCCAGGTCTTCTTGGTCGCTGGCTGGATTTGACATTGTGTTCAGACCCCCTTGGAACAAAATTTATTAATTCTCTGGGTGGGCTGGTAATGTCAAGATTCAGAATAATGTCAGTTGGTTACGCTTAGGAGTTAGGGTTAGGGGTTAGGGTTAGTGTTAGGGTTTGGGATAGGGTTTGGGGTTAGGGGTTGGGGTTAGGGGTTGGGGTTAGGGGTTGGGTTTGGGTTAGGGTTAGGGTTATGGTAAGGGTTGGGGTTAGGGTTTAGGGTTAGGGGTTTAGGGTTAGGGGTTAGGCTTAGGGTTTCGGTTGGGGTGAGGGTTAGGGTGTGGGTTAGGGTGAGGGTTAGGGTTAGGGGTTAAAGGTTAGGGTTAGGTTAAGGGTTAGGGTATGGGTTAGGGTTAAGGTTAGGGTTAGGGGTAGGGGTTAGGGTAAGGAAACCGAGCGAAGAGTTGGTTGGGGAAGAACTTGGCCCCCTCCATCATCTTGTTTTCTTCTGGTGTCCAAATTATCATCTGCTCCATCTGGCTGGAAGCTTCTCCCCCCTTCCCTGACTCTGACCTCTGCTCCCAGTCTGGAGATATCATCCTGCAATGCAACGAAGGCGCCGTTGTCATGTTCTATGTCACCCTTAGCTACATGGGCTTCCTGGCTGCCATCTGCTTCACGGTGGCTTATATGTATATATATGTCTACCTTCCCAATGGTTAACCTCCAATACCTGTGGCTGGTTAAGGGGTAGCATGAAAAAAGCAGGATTTACTACTACAAGGGTACAAATACCTTTTCAACCCACTGGGAGAGTGCTATAACCATAAGCCACAAATCCAATGCACTCCAGGGGGAGCTTCAGTGATATTTTCTGAAGAGAAGTTTAACCAGAAATTATTAGTGTTGTTAGGCCAATAGGCCCAGGAATTGGAAGTTGCATTCCATTCCTGAACCTCCAGACAGGTGGTTTCCCCCACCTATGGCCCTTTTCCCTGGGAACTAGCGAGACACCACTGAGCCACAATAGTTCTTCCCAACTCCCACCTCAATTCAGGTTGGTGACAGGGCATGGCAGAGACATTGTATGCAATAGAATAGTTCCATTCCTGGGCTTCCCAAGGCCATTGATCTCCAATCTTGGTCCCTCCACATACATAACACAGACATGATATTTTTCCGATTAAAATCGAATTCCGATTTTGGGAATGCCCGGGTGGTGCGAATGGCGGGCGGTGCAAGCGGCGGGCGGGCGGCGGTGGGTGGGTGGGGCGGCGGTGGGCGGTGCAAGCGGCGGGCGAGCGGCGGGTGGGCGGGTGAGCGGCAGGCGGGCGGGTGGGGCAAGCGGCGGGCGGTGCAAGCGGCGGGCGGTGCGAATGGTGGGCAGGGCGAGTGGCGGGCGGGCGGTGCGAGGGGCGGGTGGGGTGAGCGGCGGGCGGGGCAGGCAGGGCGAGCGGCGGGCGGGTGAGCGGCGGGCCGGGAGCGGCGGGCCGGGCGGGCGATTTCTTGGCGCGCGGTGGGGGGTCTCTTGGCCGGCCCGATTTTTTTTTCAGAGGGAATATCATGCCTGATAACAACTCGAGACATTTAAAGTATGTGCAATAGTGGAGGCCAACTCCATGAACAAATTTTGGGTCTGCTGAGATGGCTGAAAATCAATGTCTACTTCCTTCCAAAATTCAGGGTTAGGGTTAGGGGTTTAGGGTTAGGGTTTGTGTTTGTTTTTAAAAATTAATAAAAATTTTATTTAAAAAAAAGGTCGTATAATGGGGCAAAATTCACTTAACAACTGTCTCGCTTAGCAACAGAAATTTGGGCTCCATTGTGATCACAAGTCCAGGGTCACCTGCATGGTGGACATAGAAAGTCTGCAGACTCCATTAAAAGGCTGAGAGGTTTCTGAGATACAAAAAAACAAACAAACCCAAACAGACCAAGGTAAATCACTTCAGATTTTTTTCCACTTTTAATATAACATCCAAGTAATTCAATTCACTTGAAAAACTCTCTAAAACTTTTTAGAGGGGAAATAACAATAAAGACCTAGAATAATGTGGCCGTATAAATATTTAGCTGTAACTCAAAGTCTATGAAAATTTCCTGATCTCCCGGTTTCATTGAGCATTTCTAATATACCCAAGAAATCATTGCTGGTTGTTTTTTTTTTTTGTTAAGTTCTTCGAAGAACTTTTTGTGTAATTTAATTGGGATCGTTTGGAATATGTATAGAAATTTGGGGAGAATGTTCATTTTAATGGTGGCAGTCCTACCTAATAGTGAAATTTGAAGTTTACTCCATGATTCTAAATCTTTCTTTACCTGATGTAACAATTTGTCATAATTATTTTCTTTAAGTGACTTACAGTGTGGTGTTAGCCAAATTCCTAGATATTTCACTTTCTTTGTCACTTGTATTTCCATTGTTTCTTCTAATTCTATTTTCTGTTTTTCTGTTAAATTTTTGGTCATTAATTTGGTTTTTTTCCTGTTTATTTTAAGTCCTGCTACTGCTCCAAATTTCTCTAGTTCTTTCATCAATTTTAGTCCCCTATCTATTGGTTCTTCAATGAAAAAAATCATGTCGTCCGCAAATGCTTGCAATTTAAATTCCTCTTTCTTAACCGTTAATCCCTTTATATCTGAATTTCGCCTAATTCGCGTTAATAATGTCTCTAATGATAATATGAAGAGCAGAGGAGAGAGTGGGCAGCCCTGTCTCACTCCTTTTTCTATCTTTATTGGGCGAGTGTGTTCCCCGTTTATTATTATATTGGCTTGTTGTGTGTCATAGATAGTTGTTATAATATTTTCAAATTTGGTACCCAGATTCAAATTATAAATTTTTTGAATTAAAAATTGCCAATTCAGATTATCGAAAGCTTTTTCTGCATCTAGGAACATGAGTGCTACTTGTCTCTCAGGGTGGGCTTCATAAAATTCTAGTACGTCTAATACTGTTCTTAGATTATTCTTTATTTGCCTAGTTGGAAGGAATCCGTTTTGATCTTCATGTATATACAAGTTTAGCAATCTTTTTAATCTTTTTGCTATAATAGAAGTGAATATTTTATAATCAGTATTTAGGAGTGAAATCGGCCTGTAATTGTTTATATATCTGGGAAAATAACTCTCAAATTTATTTGGCAAGGGGAAAAACCCAGAATAAATGTAAAAGCAATGCAAGATATGAAGAGCAGAGGAGGGTTAGCAGTCCCAAACTGGGAGTTATATTATATGGCCACCTCGTTAGTTTGGTTGAAGGACTGGGTGAATTTAACTAATAAAAGAATATTATTTCTAGAAGGCCACGACTTACAAAGGGAGTGGCACGCTTTCTTATGGGATGTAGGGAAAACCAGTCAAAAATATTTTCATAGACATTTAATTAGAGACGCGCTACTAACAATTTGGAAGAAAATACGGAAAAAACATTACATAAAAATACCAATATGGATTTCAACAATGGAGGCGATGATTCACCCAAACAATCTGGAAATTTCTAAAATGATTAAATATTATTGGACCCACAAGGAAATTTGAAATCGAGGCAGGAAATTCAGGACCAGGGACAAAAAATTGATCAATGGGTTTACCTTCAGATTCAAAGTAGGTACAAACAAGACAAGAAAGAATTTGGAATTA
This sequence comes from Notechis scutatus, assembly GCF_049901735.1. Taxonomy (NCBI): domain Eukaryota; kingdom Metazoa; phylum Chordata; class Lepidosauria; order Squamata; family Elapidae; genus Notechis; species Notechis scutatus. The sequence goes on from NC_142017.1 coordinate 23,958,624, forward strand.
ACAACAAACTTCAACAATTAGATAAAATTTTATTAGGACCGGACAAAAAAAAATAACAAAATTTTACAATTATTTACTAGAAACAGAATTAGAAGAAGAAATTGTAAAAGGGAATATGATTGCGTGGAGTTGGAACGTAGGACGTAGTATTACACTAGCGGAATGGGAAAAAGTTTGGGGCAGGAATAATAAGATCACAAAATCGGTAGCATACAAGGAAAATCTTTATAAAATGTTTTATAGATGGCATCTCCCTCCTTCGAGACTAGCGAAGATGCACCCCAACATGAGTCCGTATTGTTGGAAATGCAAGAAAAAGAAGGAACCTTTTTCCATATGTGGTGGACATGTACAGAAACCCAAAATTACTGGAAGAAAATCAAAACTTGGTTGGAAGAAATTACAAAAGAGCAGATCGAATATAAACCAGAGTCCTTCCTACTAGGGATCTTTGACAAACAAATTTCCAAAAAAGCTAAATACATAACAATACACATCTTAACCGCGGCCAGATTAGCCTTCGCTCAATATTGGAAACAACATCAAATTCCACCAGATGTAGTGATTATTGATAAAATTTCAAAATGTGCAGAAATGGACAAACTGACTTTGGCACTAAAAAACAAAAGATACTTCACTATATTATGATAGTTGGAATTGTTGGTATAATTGGATTGATCAAAGATAAATTATATACCATAAGGCATAAGAGGAAAGTATTAACCTATAATAATGAGATAGCGATATATGTATAGAATAGGTGTGTGTATATGACATAAATCAAAGGCTATGAAAAAAAAAGATCTTGCAAGCTGTAAAAATAAGAATGCTTTTAACTTTTCTTCCTTTTTCTTTCTTTTTTCTTTCTTTTCTTCCTTCTTTTTTTTTTCCTCGTTTATTTGTGTATGTATCGTTGGTTGTTTTTAATTGTAAAAACTAATAAACTGTTTTTTAAAAAAAAAAAAAAAAAACTGCTGGTTGTTATACCAGAAATAGTAGAATTGGATTTCTATACGCACACACAGACACACAAATACATGAAATTATATTTATAATTTAAGAAAGTTTCAAGTAAAAAAAAAGTTATGGAGTCTAATTTCTCTCTGTTCTTCATAATTGACAGGAACACAACAGAAAAATCTCCAACTATTTGCAGAAAAGAAAGAGCTCTGCAAAGATTTTGAACAGAGACTGAGTAGGTGAGAACTTTTAGGTAGCAACCCCGACTTTTCTTCCAGAATTTCATATTAAATTCTTGTTAGCTTCCTCCCCTGAACAAATATTCTACAATATTCTGGGTTAATCTATGTTGCCTGGAACAAAGTTGGGGAAAATTAGAGGTGACTCTTTTCAACTTGTTCAAAACATAGCAAAACTGAAGTAATTAAAATGGAAGGCTACATATAAAAACAAAATATTGTTTAATTAGGTTTTATTTTAAACAAGTCTGATAATTCAAGTAAAAACCTGGGAGGTTAATTTTATTCTGGTCTTGGTATTTTAGAGAAAAAAAATATTTAAAATGAAGCTTTGCAGGCAGAAAACCTTCGAAGGGAGAACAATTATCTGCTTGGTTCTAAAGCAAGATGGGAGAAGGCAGAACTCCTAAAAGAAAACAAGAATCTGAAAAAAGAAACATTTTGACAGCAATTTTGACTTACAATTTATTTATTAGAGCTCCAAGGCCAAATATAAATAAGAAACTGAACAAAAGATGTATTACATTGTTATATATGTACTGTATACGTGTACAAAAGAAACACAATAAGCATAATGAGGTATAACTTTGGTAATCTTTGGAGTCTTTTTGCACCAGGGAAGGGAAGTTGCTCCTGACAGTTACTGTACGTAGATAGATAAATATATATTTACATAGATTCAGAGATAGTTACAGAGATAATTACATAGGTACATAAATAGATGTACAGATCGATACAGAGAAACAGAGAGAGAAAATCCATTATGTTGGCCTCTGGTCTCCGGTATTTTTTCTCTTGCTTGGGAGTTTGACCTTGGGATGGTTAGTCTTGGAAGGGAACCACCATTTTCTCTTCTTCCTCCATCCCTTTTCTCTTTCAGAAATGGACCCGAATGAACTCCTGCAGACATCCAGTGGGAGACCCCAGAACGTCCTTGGAGACCCCTGGAAAGTGACAGTGTTTGTCTTTGGGGCCTATGTATTCTTTGGCCTCTGCATACTTCTCCACCTGTGCAGGTAAGTTGCTCCTGATCAAGGGAATGGCATCACCACAGCCTGCGGAGTCCTAGGGCACTGAAAGCCCCCCAAAATGTCATGCAGTGGGGGGCACTTTTGCCTGGCTCTCAGAGGCTTTGCAGGAGCAGCTGGATGTGGCAGAGACAGAGAATCCTCTCCTTGGTGATGGGGAGGGAGGAGGAGGGAAAGGAGGAAAAGGGGGATTGGGAAGGAGGGTGAGGGGAAAGGAGGGGAGGAAGAGGGGAGGAAGGGGAGAGAGACGGGGGGAGGAAGAGGGAGAGCAAGGGGGAAGAGGGGAGGAAGGGGGAGGGAGGAGGGAGGAGCAGGCGGAGGGGGAAAGGAGGAGGGAGGGAGGGGGAGGAGGAGAGGGGAGGGGATGCAAGAGAAGAAAGAGGGAGAAGAGAGGAGGAAAATAAATGCAGAAAGAAGAGGGAGAGAAGGAGGAAGGGGAGATGAAGGAGAGAAAGGAGGAGAGGGAGGGGAGGCAAGTTAAGAGAGAGGAAGAGGACGAGGGGAGGAGGAAGAGAAAGAGGAGAAAGAAGAAGGGGAGAAGAGGAATGGGAAGAAGGGGAGGTGACTGAGGGAAAGAAGGAGGGGAGGCAAGATAAGAGAGAGGAAGAGGAGGAGGGGAGGAGGAAGAGAAAGAGGGGAAAGAGGAAGGGGAGAAGAGGAGGGGAAAGAAAGGAAGTGTCAGCTGGTGCTCCATTCAAAATCCAAGAAAGAAATACTTAGACTCTTTTAATTAGAGAAAAGATACCTTTTAATGGAAGGCAAGTGGTAGCAACAAAAGAATTCTGAATCTGAGGAAATAGGCGCGTAAATCACATATACAAAGTGATGGCAATGTTCCCACCCCCAATAGTTCAAATGGTTCTTCCAATTAAAAGTTGTGAATATCATCATGTGGACATCTTCAGGTGGTGATGAGGCTTCTGTCCGTTGACCTTGGCATAGTTTGATAAAGGGTTGCAGCTGCGCATAGAAAAGAAAGCTAAGCAAAAAATAGAAACCTAAGCAAGAATGTACTCTTCCCCCCTCTCAGTTTATACAGTGCTAGTTTGTAACACCTCCAGCTCACTTCCCATATTTTCCCCCCCCCCCCCCCCGTTACTTATGACAGCCGAAAGATGCAAAGCAAAGGGAGAAAATCTTGAAGGCTGACAGGGAGGTGAAGGAAGAAAAGAGGAGGGAGAGGTGAGGCAAGAGAAGAGAGAGAGAGAAAGAGAAGAGAGAGGAAGAGGAGGAGAGAGGAAGAGGAGAGGGGGAGAAAGGAGAAGGGAGGAGGGAAGGAGGGGGGAAGGGAGGGCAAGTGAGTGGAGCGGAAGAGGGGAGGAGGAGGAGGGAAAGAAGAGGGGAGGAGGGGGGGAAGGTGAGAGGGAAGGGGAGAGGGACAGGGGGAGGGGAGGGGAGGAGAGGGAAGGAGGAGGGGAAGGGAGAGAGGAAGGGGGGTAGGAGGGGGAGGGGGAGGGGAGGGGAGGGGGAGGGGAGGCAAGATAAGAAAGAGGGAGGAGAGGAGGAAAAGAACGAGGTGCAGAAAGTAGAGGGAGAGAAGGAGGCAGGGGAGATGAAGGAGAGAAGGGAGGGGAGGCAAGAGAAAAGAGAGGAAGAGAATGAGGTGAGGAGGAAGAGAAAGAGGGGAAAGGAGAAGGGGAGAAGAGGAGTGGGAAGGAGGGGAGGTGAAGGAGGGAAAGGAGGAGGACTGGGAGTGGAGGCAAGAGAGGAAGAGGAGGAGGGGAGGAGGAAAAGAAAGAGGAGCAGAAAGAGGGGGGAGAAGGAGGGAAAGGAGGAGGAGTGGGAGTGGAGGCAAGATAAGAGAGGGGAGGAGGACCCCCCAGCATCCCTGCTTAGCACCGGAGATGCTCCAGCTGCGCTGCCAGCTGAGCCGTCGAAGCCGCCGCGGGAGACTCTACGCGAGTAGACAGAATAACAGAGTTGAAAGGGACCTTGGGGGTCTTCTAGTCCAACCCCTGCTTAGGCAGGACCCCGTGGATTCCCCACTGCTGAGGGCCACTAAACTGTTCTTGGGCCCTTTCAGCTCGCTTCTCCTGCGGCTCTGCCGCCTTTCTCGGGCGCTTTGCCCGCTGCTCTCCCACTCCCTCTCCAAGCACGAAGCGCCCCTCTCCTCCCGCCCTCCCCGACAGCCCGGTTCTCCCCTTCTCCTCTCCCGCCCCGCTTCCTTGGCCCGGACCAGCCACCCCCTCCAGGGACCCCGAAATCCTCATCCCCTCCCCCCACCAAGACCCCTCGCCGCTCCTCTCTGAGGGGAGCCAGAGCTCTCAGCCCCCGCGTTCTTTCTCAGCTCCTGTCTGGGTAAAAGGCGCCTTTCCTTTTGAGCGTCTCATCCAATCACAGCGCTCCTTGTTCCTTTGAGTCTGTGGTAGAACGAGGAGAACAATGGTTATAATGACGGCACCCCATCTTAGTCTCTTCCAAAGAGGCTCCGTTGTACAATGAGGAGAATAACGGTCATAATCGGGGCGTAAAATATGATGGATCTTTTAAAAAGCCCCGACACAGACAGTGCACTGTCGCTGCAGAAATGGAACCTGATGTACGATACAGGAATAAAATAATTTTAAAAATCCATGCAAGTCAATAGCCACCAGCATGTCTTATAATGGTTCCCCTAGTAAATGTTTTGCTATGTGGAAAAAGCACAAAAAGCCACAAACACAATTCCCTAAATAATAGGGGGAGGGGCGGGAGGGCTGCTGAATCCCCCAGGGGAGCCTCTTCCTCAGCGGAGGGGCTGCTCTGGAAAAGGGGCGCCAGGGGATCTGCCCGGATCCTGAGCAGGGGCGCCCGCAGCCTCTGGAGACGGAGCCCCAACATGGCCCAACAGGGAAGAGGTGTAGAGCTGCCCTCAATGCCTGCAGCCCCTCCAGGTGCCCCCAACTCTTGCCCCCTGTGCTCCTGCCAGGCTTCCTGGAGGGGCTCTGGGGCAGCCCCAGGGGAGGACAGGGGAAGGGCTGGGACAGCGGGAGGGAGGCAGGAGCGGAGCTCAGAGAGGCCACTGAGAGGACCAGGAGCCCAGAGAGCGAAAGCAACGCAAGAGAAATATTGAGGGAAGAAAAGAGAGGGGAGGGGGATGGAGGGGAGGACCCCCCCCCCATTTTTAATGCCTTTCAAACATCCATAGGGCAAGGCAGGGGAAATGGGGCTTTTGCAATTTGAGGGACTCCCTCTTGTGTGCAGTCAAAGCTAAAGGTGCGGTGGCCTAGAGGTGGACTTCTCATCTCACAATCAGGAGGCTGTGAGCTCAATCCAAGGTAGAGGCTAATATTTGCTCCTGCTTGAGCAGGGGGTTGGACTAGATGACCTCCGAGGTCCCTTCCAACTCTGTTATTCTATGTTCGAAAGAAATTACAAGGAAAAAGTCTCCAGACCATTAAAAATCAGCTGTTCAACTGCAGGGCCAAATCTCACCCAAAGATTGTGCACAAGAACAGCTGCAGAGTTTTATTTTATTGTATATTCTTCTTTTCACACACACACACACACAAATCCAAAAATTTCAGGTTGCAAGAATCAATTTTTTTCCCTTTTGGCTAATTTATCATAATTATTCAAAAATTCCTGCCAGTTTTTCTTCTTCTGTGAATAAATTTATTGTACGAGTTTGAAATAGTTGATCGTGTGGTGGTGTCAGCCACTTTGGGGGGGCAGCGGCAGGCAGGCAGGTGGCCTGGAGGGCTGGAGCGACCCCAGACTTCACGGTGGCTGGAGGGGCTCTCTGGTTGGGGGAGGAAGCTTTGCCAAAGGAAGTGGGGGATCGTCAGGGGCCCAGGGAGGGGAGGGCCCCGGGCCCCCACTTCTGCTTCCTTGGGGTGAATTCATTGGCTTCCTCTCTTGCCAGGCTCCGATCGGAAGCCATCCAGGCGGGTGAGAAGTGGACAAAGAGCCTCCTGGCATCATCACACCTGTCAGGAAGAGAAGAAGGTGGGAGTTTTTTATCCACCTGCCTTCCACAAACCGTTTCCTTCTCCCAGCTGAGCGAAGCCCAGAGGAGGAAATCCGGGGAGAAAAGTCCCTGCAGGCCCAACCAGGGAGGTGTGGCTGTGGGTTCGGGGGCTCATTTCCCCATATAAAGTGTGTGTGTGTGTGTGTGTACCCAGAACAAACTGTCCAGTTGAAAACCCTGCAGAGTTTTTCAGAAACAGAGACTGTCAGTTTCTCCCTTTCAGAAGCTGGATTTCTTCTGGTGACGAGTGCGAATACTACCCCTGCCCACACCCACCATTCATTCTGCTCTGTGTGAGGTTTGTGGGAATGTTGTGATGAGTCAAGAAAGTGACTTTTTCTCTTTTTCTTTCCCTCTTTTCTGTTTGCTTTCACCTCCCCCAGACTCCAAGCCCCAGGGCTGGATCTCACCAGATTTTCCATAGCAGGGAGTCCTCGACTTAGGACCACAATTGACTCCAGGATTTCTGTTGCTAAGGGAGACAGTCGTTAGGTAAATTTTGCCCCATTTTACGACCTTTCTTGCCAGAGTTGTTAAGTGAATCACGACAATTGTTGAGCTAGTGAGAGGGTTGTTCAGTGAACCTGGCTTCCCCACTGACTTTGCTTCCCAGAAGATCGCACAAGGGGATCACTTGATTCAGTGACACTGCGACCGTCATAAAGAGGAACCAGTTGCCCAGCATCTCAACTTTGATCACCTGATCATGGGGATTCTGCCACAGTCGTAAGTGTGGAAAACGGTCATAAGTCACTTTTTTCAGTGATGATGTAACTTTGAACTGTCGCTCAATGAACTGTTGGTCGAGTACCACCTGCAGTGTCTCTGCATCTTTTTGCTGCCTTCCTTGAAGGTCCCCTCGGTCTCCATTGATAAGCAAGGGCTGGAGGTCTGATCTGTTCCTTCTATAGACCGCTAGAAGCTCCTTGGTATTATTGGTGTTAAGAACCAAGTTATTGTCTCCACACCATGAAAGCAACTGGACTGTGCTGTCCAGACAGTATATAGTTAATTGAGAATTGGGAGCTATCCCCTTAAGGGGGATGTAGTTGTAAATGTAGGGATGTAGTTGTGGTAAATGTAGTTAATGCATCATGGGAAATGTAGTTCATGTCAGGTGGTCACATCTGTAATCCTGATTGGTCACTGAATTGACCCTTGGTTGGGTTGGGGGAGTTGCCTTTACTCTTGCTTGGACCCCAGCAGCATGTTGGAGTCTCACCCTTTGCTCCATCATTACGGGATGAAGATCACTATACTTTCACACTATGAAGTCAGCTATGCAAAGATTTAGACATTAGATGAATCTCGACATAACTGTGAGTTATACCTTAAGAATGCCTTGTGATTCAATAAAGAAACTTTGTATGGAAGTCTTTGTAGAGTTTGCCTGACTGTCTTTATATTCAGCCAGCAATTTAAAGACAGAACAGGGTCCACCTCATCTCGGTAGGCAGAATCACACACCCCCACACCGCATGAGTCCCACCACCACCCAGTTCCTCAGACTTTCCTCTCCGCAGCCCCGTCTTTCCTGCCCCTCCCTCCTTCCCCGAGTCTGACGGGAGGGGGGCCACTTGGGGCCAGAGGGAAAGTGGCTCCTCTGCTGACTGACAGGCCCAGCCAGGTTGCCTGGAACGGTCGGGACGGAGGCAGGAGGGAAACCCGCTCAGGGTCCCCCGAGTCCCAGCAGAGGGGAAGAAATCGGGGGGAGGGTCAGAGAGACCCACAAAGGAGGTGGATGGGTCTCTCCCCCTTGTCTTTCCATGGGAACTGAGACTCCCCTGAGGATAGTTCGAAGTCACCCATGGAGCTTTTCTTTTGAAGGCAGGATTAGAACGGAAGGAAAGGAAATCAATAGGAGGAGGAAAGGCAAAGGAAGAAGCAGAAAAGGAAGATGGGAAGGAACTGAAGTCAATAGATGAAGGGAGGAAAGGAATAAGAAAAGGAAAGGGAAGGATAGGGAAGGGAAGGGAAGGAAAAGAAAAAATAGGAGGAGGGAAGGAAAAGGAAGAAGCAGAAGAGGAAGATGGGAAGGAAATGAAGTCAATAGGTGAGGAAGGGAGGAGGAAAGGAATAGGAAAAAGAATAGGGAAAGAAGGGAAGGGAAGGAGGATCACAGAAGGAACCACCATGGTTGCACAAAGACCCCAATAAACTGAAAGAAGACAAGAGAGACAAATATCAAAGGCAAAATCAGGGAGACGCAACTAAAGCAGAGCCCCCATTTTTAGGGAAAACAGGAAATCGGAGGCTCCGACTGAACGAAGCCAAATGCTGAAAGGAGAAAAAAGAGATTTCTTTCCAAAGGAATGGGGGGTGGGGCTGGGGGGGTAGCAGGGATGGTCGGGGTGCCCTGGATCTCTCCAGAGGAGAAGCGCTGGGGGGCAGGAGAGCAGCGGGGGAACCTCCCGGGGGAGGGGAGGGGAGGGGGAGGAAGGTCAGGAAGGTCACACTGGCCCCTCAAAGGTTCTTGGATCCCTCCAGCCATTGCTCGACTGAGGTCGCAGGAGGGCCAGGGTGGCTCAGAATCGGGATAGAAGGTACCACATAGACTCAACAGCTGTGTGCAATGAAATTTCATTTTAATCTATACCAATCAGTTTACATTTAAAGTGACAAACAAGTCTAGTCTATTCTATTCTATTTTCTATTCTATTAAACATTCTATTCTGTTCTATTTTATGTCTATATTCTATTCTTTTCTATATTCTATTTGTTCTATTTTATTTCTATATTCTATTCTAAAGTCAAGATGGAGGCCTGAAAACGTCATCATGGCAATGGAGTTTGTTTTTTATTAGCTGCAACTTTTGCTGCTTCTTTGGGCTGATCCACTTGGACGGGGGATTCTGGGCAGGCAGAGAGTCATTGGAACGTACCAACTTCTGAAATACTGGGGGGTTCTTGACCTTTCTGGGGGCTGGTGAGGGAGCAGCCCAGGAAATGGCGGGGGGCGGTTGTGTCTGAGCCTCCATGGAGGGAAGGAGCCTCCGCTTTGGCCCCCATGGATCCCTTCACTCCTCCCTCCAGCCGTCCCTCTTCCCTGTCCAGAATGGGGGTCTCCTGCCCCCTCCGAGCTGCCATCATGGCCAATGCAGGGATCTCTCTCCTTGGGGGATCCTTTCCCACTCAATCCCATGGTGGCCAGGAAAGATCAGAGGCTCCTCAGGATCCCCAGGAAGGGATCCCAGAGCAAAGGGGGCAGGAAGGACCCGGGAGCATCTCCAGGGCCATCATGGAGGAGGAGGAGGAGGAGACCGGAAGAGCTGCTGCTTCTCTCCTTCTGCAGCTTGTGGGAAATGGGGAAGGTCTGGACCCCAAAGTGGGTTTCCCAGATTCACCGTCTCTGTGCCTCACTTTCCCCATTGCTCTGGCCAGGTCAGGGAAAGCCTTCTTAGGACTCCTCCGGACACACTCAGATGGACTGGAAAGGGTTTTTTTTCTAATTTTCCACTTCTAATTTATTATTTGTTTTGTGAAATTCTAATTTTTAATTCATTGGGAGATTTGAAGGAAAGGCTGGAGAGCCACCTGTCTGAAATGGTATAGGATTTCCTGCTTGAGCAGTGGGTTGGTTGGACTAGAAGACCTCCAGGGTCCCTTCCAGCTCTATTCAGATTCAAGTGACTCATAAAATCTTCCCTCTGCAGAGAGCTTTGTGTATATATCACCTGAAACTATGGAATGTCAGGGACATTTTAGATTCCTTGAAACCCATGAAATGAATGACATGCAATTACATTCCTGCCTAAAAATCCCAGAGGCTTTAGGTTTTCTGTCTCACTTTGATTATGAGATTTCTCCGTGTCCAGGTCCCGTCTCAGTAAAACCCTGTAACGTTTGGGGGGGAAGATGCAGCCCTGGAGGCCCAGAGGGAGGAGACCTTCCCCAGCTGACCTGCATTGGGCAGCCAAAGGGCTGAGAAGCCCAGGGGACACTTACTGCCCGGTTCAGAATTCAGGCCAATCCCCCCCTCCATTCTATTCCCAGGCAGCCCTGGATTGTTGGGACTGGGATCTCTGCCCTCAGTTGGTGCAGTGATCAGGTCAAAGCAGACCCAATTTGTGACCGTTTTGACGGAGGTCATTATGCAGATCAGGTGCTCATTGCAATCCGGTTCAGGCAGGAAGAGGGAATCCTTGCAACTCCCTCCTGCTTCCCCTGGACCCCAATCTCCCTCCGGCTTCTCTGGGGAACCAGGGAGCCATGCCCAGGGTGGGTTTTGAGGGGGGGGGGGGTTGAATCTGGGGGTCTCACTGCCTGACAAAGTCATTGACCAACCGTAGCAGTTTCAGTAGGAATTAATGATATTCTGGGAAGCCCCAGAAACTGATTTCTCCTGTTAGAAGGACACCCAGTACAGGAAGTCCTCGACTTTCAACCCCAATTGGGACAGAGAAGTTTGTCATACAGTGAGACCTCACCTGACCATGACTTGCAACCTTCCCACTTGGCTTCCCCGTCGACTTGGCCTGTTGGAAGCCCCTGAGAAGGTTGCAAATGGCCACCACGTAACCCTGGGACCCTGCAACCATCCTCAATGGGAGCCAGTGGCCAAGTGCCTGGATAGCGATCGTGTGACTGCAGGGACCCTGTAACCACCTGCTTCTAAGTGGTGTTTCTCAGCCTGGTCATGAATGCTAAATGAATGGTCATAAGCCAAGAATCACAGAATAGAAGCTGTGAGAGGAGACCTTCGTGATCATCTAGTCCAACCCTCTTCCCCAGTGCAGGAACCCACGGCCACAAATACACCATTGACATAGACGGAACTCTCGTTCTTGTATTTTAATGGGCTTTTCTTTATTTTTATCAGGGAGAATTATTCAGAGCCAAATCTGATGTCACTTCAAGGAACTGGGTGTGACCTGGGAGGAGAGTCACCTCCAACTCAAAAAGGACCTCAGAGGCCGGAGGAAAAGCAGCCCAACAGCCAAGAGGAGAAGCCCTTTCAGTGTTCGATGGGTGGAAAGAGTCTCAGGAGGAGGAGATCCCTCCCTTCCCATCAAAGGATCTGCCCTAGTGTTTCTTTTGGACTCTGCACAATTAAGTGGCACCAGCTGGTCTCTGTAGATCAGTCACCTACAGGAGTTCTTCCTCAGTTCTTTCTCTCTGGAAAAATCAGAAGGTTAGACATGAATTTGGGCCAACGATCAAATATTCTTAGCTAACAACAATGGCAACTCCAAATGTTTTTGGGCAGCAGGAAGTGTGTATGTTAAATGGAGGAGAAAGAAGGGGAGGAGCTGAAGCTCTTTGCAGATGTTTCAAGCCATTTTGGGGCTCTTGTTGGGATTCATCAGGAGCTTCTCCAAGTTCTTCAAGCAGCCATGAAGCCATTTTTCGTGAAGCAGTGGAGGTTCTTCTGCAAATGTGAGGCTTTCTAGGAAGCCTTCCAGCCACTGTAGTGTCCCCTCCATGGGTCCTTCATAAGACTGCTGCCTGAGGCTCTGGGTGGACTCTTCTAGAGGCCTTTTTCTTTGGACTCCTTGGATCCCTTCAATGGAGGCTTCCAGCCATTCCTGAGTCCCTCCTGGGGGTTTCTTCAGCTCCTTCCTCCTCCAGGTTCTTTATTGATGTTTCAAGCCATGGCTTGAAATGCTGTTTGGACCCTTCATGACCTTCCTCCAGCAGGTTTCTCAAGGTCTTCTGCAGCCGTTCTTCAAGAGCAGGTCTTGGTCCGTCTGAGAGAGAGATGTTGAAATGTTCTTGAAGCCACTTGAGTATGTTCTCCACAGATGCTTCAGGAGATTCCTTCTTCAGGGCCTCTATGGGCTTCTCCAGCCACCCCTTTCTCCGAGACCCAGCCTCTGATTCCTGCAAGGGTTCCATGCCTTTCCTGGAAGCATCCACCCTTTCCTCCTCTTTTCCTTTTGATGTCCCAGCGGCCTAGTCCCGGGTTACATCTTTTGGTACAGACATAAATCAAATTCATGCTCACTTTATATACCATTTCATACCTTATTTACCATTCTATATTTTCTATATGGCTTCTCCCCTCTTTTCACTCTCTTAATTCTATTTTATTTATTTCATCTCGATTTAGATCATTATACTGATATCTTTTGTCCGTTCTGTAATCATCTATTTTTCTTTTCTTATTAACACAATATTTCTCCTGGAATCACTAATTGAAGTATGACGCCTTTATATCTTTCCCCTAAATTTAACACTTAAAATAATATATAATTCTCATTCTGATTCTTCTTAGCACATTCTAAAACTACCTACTACCTTTTAAGATAGAAAAATAATAAATTTATAATATTATTGAAACAATAATCCATAGTATATTAAACTTTATCATTTATGCATTTTTGGTATTTTGTTAAATCATATAAAGATCCAGTTTTCTAACATTGTTTCAAGTAAAGATACAAGAATACAATCTTATGTACTTTTGCAGAATCTCTTTTGTAATCCTAGTCTTTTTACCCCCCCCCCCCCGTCTCTCGATCTCCACCGTCTTGGTCTCCACTCTCTTCTGTAAACACAAGCTATTTCATTTAGCCCTTTCTTTTTAAACTTTCTCTTCCTGGGGTCTATCTTTCCCCTAAATTTAACACTTAAGATAATATATAATTTCCATTCTGATTCTGCTTAGTACATTCTACATACATTTTAAAATAAGAAAATAATACGTTTATAATATAGTTGAAACAATAATCCAAAGCAAATTAAACTCTATCATTAAATCTTAAACATTTTACATATTCCCTTTAATATTTTATTAAATCATATAATATTCCAATTTTCTAACTCTATTTCAAATACAATACTACAATACAATCTTGTGTGCTTTTTGCAGAATCTCTTTTTTAATTGTATTTTACCCTTTGTCTCTGAAAAAGATCTGTTGTTGTTTTTTTAAAACAATTTTATTAGTTTTTAAAAACAAACAAAACAAACAAAACATAAAAACATCCGCTTTCTTTCATAAATATATACAAACAGTGTGTCGGTTGGTTTATCAGTTTTTGTGCATTCATTTCATAGTCTCAGTTACAATTACGTTACATAATAACTCATATTATCAATCAAAAATTATATATCCTAGTATCACTATAAAACAATCATTTGACTATAATTTTATTCATTAATACTTTATGAGATAACTATAATTTACGTAGTTTATTTTATAACAAATCATATAGTCATAGCAAATCTATCCTAAAAACATTTTATAGATATAATATCAAATAACATAGAAAAGAAAAAATATCTTTTTATATATTCCTTATTATCTAAAATTCTAAATATTCTATTATTGTATTTTATCATCCAACCATTGATAGAAAAGGTCCCAAATTTTATAGAATTGTTTATCCTCTTGCTCTCTAATTTCAAATGTCAATCGACTCATCTCAGCACATTCCACATTTTCTTAATAATTTCTTCCTGCAATGGTATTTTCTCATTTTTCCAATTTTTAGCAAATACAATCCTAGCCGTTGTTAATACATTTACAATCAAATATTTCAAGTCTTTACTGTATGTATCAGGTAAGATTCCCAAGAAAAAGATCTCTGGTTTCAAATCTGTGTGTTTCTTTGTCATCTTTTCCAACCACATGCGAATTTTAGTCCAGTATTTTCTAGCGTCCTCACAAGTCCACCACATATGGTAATATGAGCCGGGTATCATGACATTTCCAGCATTTTTCAGATTTATTCTTGAACATTGTTGCTATTCTTGTCGGGGAAAAGTGCCACCTGTAAAACATCTTATACAAATTTTCTTTATAGGCTATTGACATTGTCATTTTATAATTTTGAGACCACAATTTTTGCCATTTCTCTAAATCAATCCCATATCCAAAATTCTTCCCCCAAGCAATCATAGTTTCTTTAACTTGTTCTTCCTCTAGTTTAATTCCCAGTAAATAACCGTATAATTTTTTAATCACCTTTTCATCAGTACCTGTCAAAATCTTATCTAGATTAGTCAGTTTATCATAGAATCCCTCTGTTTTAGAATCTTCATCATACCTTGAATGTATTTGCGCATATGAAAACCAATTCATCTTTATACCTTGTTCCTCTAGATTTTGCATCGATTTAAGTTCACCCTTTTCATCCAATATTTCCCTATATCTAACTGTTTGTTCCTTCTTATAAATTATAGGATAGGAAAATGCTTCAATGGTTGATAACCAAACTGGAATTTTCAAATAACATTGTCTTTTGATCTTCTCCCAATTTAACCACAAAGACTCCCGTATATAATGTCTTCTAAAATAACCCTGTGTTTTAGTTCCCTTATACCATAAAAAGGCATGCCAACCCAACAGCAAATCATGACCTTCTAGTGTCAACAATCTGGTCTTTCTTTTTTTTTTTTTAAACAAATTTTATTGATTTTAAAGACAAATAAATCATCATTAACCATTACATACTTGAACCTTTTTCCATTATAAATTTTACAAGTCAAATAAAACCTTATTTTATACAATATAATTCTATTTTAAACCATTTCCATATGAGCATACAAATACCTCTTATCCAATTTCTCTTTACTTCTCTTTACTCTTATTCAATTTCACTATTATTATTTCATCTCTTTCTTTCTGACTTGATTACCATTATTCTCATTCTATATTTCTGCAAGGTTTTATTAATTCTCCCAAAAACATAAACACACAACACACAAACCTATAAAAAATCTTTTAGGAAAGTAACTTGGCCCCAGGTACCTCTCTCTACATGGACTTCAATTATATTCATGCTCATCTTACATATCATTACCTATTTTATTTACCATTCTATGTCTTCTATATTAGCTTCTCCACACATTTCACTCTTCTTAATTCTATCTTATTTAATCCATCTTAATTTGAGTCATTATATTTGTATATTTTGTCCATTCTTTATTATCCCTTTGTCTCATTCCTTATAATAAAAAAAAAAGAATTTCTCCTGAAATCACTAATCAGAGTATGATGCCTTTCTATCTTCCCCCTAAATTAATTAGATTGACATTTAAAATAACACCTAATACCCAATCTGATTCTGCTTGGTACATTCTATCTACTAATTTTTTTTTTTAATAAGAGAAAAATAATAAATCCAAAATGTTAAATAATAGATCTAAATATTGAATCTTATAACATTCCCATTGCCTTTTCCAAAGACAAATGCTACAATAATAATTTTATAATAACATCAATACCATAGTCATATTAAACTTTTTAATTGAAACTCAATATTCTAAACATTCCCTTTAATATTTTATTAAATTTTAAAATCAATCATTACTAAACATTTCAACATTTTAATCTCTTATTAACTCTTAAACCATTCTAATTTTCTATTTCTAATACAAATGCTACAATACCATCTTATGTACCTTGCAAAATCTTTTTTAAAGAAATTATACTTTACCCTTTGTCCCTAAAAAAGATTCCTCTTTTCCCATCTAATTTCAAAACTTTGTGGCTTTTCTCCACCTTTTCCCTTTCTTTCTTCTCCCACCAAACCTTTCTACCCCCCCTTCTCCTAGCCTCTGCCTTACTGGCTTCCCTTCTCTGTTGTGTTCCTTTTTTCTTTTGTTTACTATCATTATATTGATTTTGCACCTTATTTTTCTCTTTCTTGAGTGTTTTTTTAAATCTTAAGTCCTTCATTTTCCTTCCTTTCTTTCTTCCTTCTTTCTTAGTTGAATTTTGAAATTCATTAAAGATGGCTTCTTCCTCTTCTTCTTCTTCTTCTTCTTCTTCTTCTTCTTCTTCTTCTTCTTCTTCTTCTTCTTCTTCTTCTTCTTCTTCTTCTTCTTCTTCTTCTTCTTCTTCTTCTTCTTCTTCTTCTGCCTCCATCTGTTGTAGTGTTTGTTGATAGGTAGCAAGCGCCATTTCTAAGAAAAGGAAGGCTTCTTTTACACCATCTTTGTCATCTTTTTTTGTTCGCTCATATTCTTTTCTCAGTTCCTCAACAGAAAAAGCCATTATAAATCTTTTCTTTTCTTTTCTTTTTCCCCTTCTTTCTTCTTGCAACAACCAAGATATTTCAAAAAATAGAACAATCCCAAAGTCATCAATCAATCCAAGCCAAGACAAAGTTCTCACTTTCTCTTCCTGGGGTAGTATCAATCAAAAAAAGAAAGTCCAAATCTGTATCTTAAAGCCTTATTGCAATACATTTCAGTCTTCAGATCCTTAAGGCATCTCCTCCAACAAAATCTTAACATATAAATATATTTTTTGTCCTCTCCCTTCCCACTTATCACATAAAGCCAGTTTTTACCTGAAAAAGACAGGTTTCTCAGTATCCACTTATTGATTCCGTAGGGAAGGAGAGTAAACTTTCAGCACCTCAAAATTGCCGCTTGTTTTCTCTTCTGGAAAGTATCATTCAAAAAGCCATAATTTCCAGGAATTATGTTAAATATGTCTTAGAGTCCTGGGTCAACCAAGAAAAACTTTCACTTTCAAAGGCTCTCTCCTCTTCCTCCTGCGCATTCTTACCCAGCTGCCGGCTTCTTTGTGGCGGCCATTACGGACCGCCGCTGCACCGTCTTGGGAAAAGGGGGTTCTGCCGGCCGGGGAGGGGGTCTGCAACACCCCCAAACCCCTCTCCGGATCCCCCCTATCTTCAGCCGCCCCTGCAGGGCAGCCTTAGCTCCAAACCCGTCCGGATCGGAGCACCAAAAACGGCTAGCGCAGCAGGGATCGCGCAGTATCGCGAATCCCTGCCGCTCGCGAAGCCGACAAACCGGAAGTTCAACAATCTGGTCTTTCTTAATGTTATCCATTCCTTGACCCACATCAAATTTGCAGCTTGACAGTACAACTCCCAATTAGGCAGACCAAAACCTCCTCTAATTCTAGCATCTTGTAAGAGTTTTAGCTTTATTCTCGCTTTCTTACCTTGCCATATATACTTCAACACAATTTTATTTAAGTCTTCAAAATAGTCTTTTCCAAGCCTAATTGGTATTGTTTGAAAAAAATATAAGATTCTGGGTAAAATATTCATCTTGATTGTTGAAATTCTCCCTATTAATGACAATTGTAGATTTTCCCATTTCTTCAAATCTAAGGCTATCTGTTGTTTAAGTTTAATATAATTATTCTCTTTTAATGTACTACATCTTGATGTCAAATATATCCCCAGATACTTGACCTTGTTCGTGACTTGAATTTTCAATAGGTCTGCCAGTTCTTCTCTTTGTCTTAGTAACATATTCTTTGTCAAGATCTTTGTTTTATCTTTATTTATTTTCAGACCAGCCACCTCACCATATGTCTCTATCTTTTCCAATAGTTTTGGAGCTGTTTCTAGAGGGTCTTCCAAGATAAAGGCTAAATCATCTGCAAAGGCTTGCAATTTAAATTCTTCCTTTTCAATTTTCATTCCTTTTATGCTTTTATCATCTCTAATATTTCTATTCAACACTTCCAAAGTCAATACAAATAGCAAAGGAAATAGGGGACATCCTTGTCTTGTACCTTTTCTTATATTAATAAAATCTGTGAATTCTCCCTCTATCATTACCTTTGCCATTTGCTTATGGTATATGGCTTCTATTGCTTGAATAAATTTTCTGGCAAAACCCATCTGTTCCAATAGTAGTAACATAAATCTCCAGTTCACATTATCAAATGCCTTTTGGGCATCTAGGAACATCAAAGCCATTTGCTTTTCAGGATGTGCCTCATAATATTCCAAAGTATCCAGAATTACTCTCATATTGTCTTTAATTTGTCTCTTTAGCAGAAATCCATTTTGATCTGGATGAATAAAGTTATTTAGATATTTTTAAAGTCTTTCTGCTAAAATTGAAGCAAAGATTTTATAGTCTGCGTATAATAAAGAAATAGGTCTATAATTCTTAATTTGCAGTGGATCAGCCTCTTCTTTTGGAATAAGTGTAATATAAGCCTCTGACCATGTTTTAGGTATCATCTTCTTTGACAAAGCTTCATTCATGACTTCTAATAGTGGAATGCTCAATGATTCTTGTAATGTTTTATAGAATTCTGCCGGAAGCCCATCTGGGCCTGGTGCTTTCCCATTATTTTGTTTCTTAAGTGCTTCAATTAATTCCATCATTGTTATATTGCTTTCTAACATTTCTTCAGTTTCTAGATATCTTAGGTAGGTTAGCATTCTGTAAATACTGTTTGACTTTTTCCTCATCAATATTCTCTTGCTTATATAGTTGCCCGTAGAAGTCTCGAATAATTTCCTTTTTCTCCTTGTTACCATGGCAAACTTGGCCTTGATCATCTATTAACTGCGATATTTTCCTTGATTCTTTCTCCTTTCTCAATTTATATGCTAACCATCTACCTGGTTTATTTGCGTCTTCAAAATAGTTCTGTTTAGCACTTCTAATTTTCTGTGCCAGTTCTTCTTTCTCTATTAGACCCATTTTATGTTTAATTATGTCCAATTTTAGTTTAATATCTTTTTTCTGTGGCATTTTCTGTAGTTCTTTTTCAAGTCTTTTATACTCGTCTTCCAAGACTTTAGTGGCTTGCCTTTTCCTGATGTTCTTTTTCCTTATGTAGTCTATTATCAAGCTTCTAGCGTATGCCTTCATTGTATCCCAAACATTCTGAATTGAAGTATCTTCTTTTTTATTTTCTCTAAAGAAAAAAGCCAGTTCTTTCTCGATCCATTGTGTAAAATCTTTTTCCTTTAAAATAGTATTATTTAGCGTCCATCTCGATCTTTTTTTTTTTGTCCTTTCCATTTAATTGTCATTGGATTATGGTCTGCCCAAGTACTTGTTTCAATATTTATTTCTTGAATATTAGATATTAATTCTATTGAGATCCAAATCATATCTAATCTGGACCATGGTAAATGTCTGTTTGAATAAAAAGTGTATTGTTTGGTTTTGGCATTTCTCTCCATATATCTTTTAAATTTAATTCATCTATCATTTTAAAAAAGGATTTAGGGAGAGTCTTTCTGTTTTGCTTTGTTGTTGTTGCTGTATAGTCCAGTTTATTGTCCACAATTCCATTAAAATCTCCCATCATAACTGTATTGGCATAGTCCAGTCCAATTATTTTCATGTGTAATTTTTTATAGAATTCTTCTTGTTTATCATTCGGAGCATACATTGCAATCAAGAGTGTTTTTATATTATTGTCCATTATTTCCACCATTAATACTCTTCCATCTTCATCAGTATAAATCAATTTTGCTGGGATAGCCTCTTTAATGTATAAAACCACTCCTCTTTTCTTACATTAAGTCAAAGAAGTAAATATTTTCCCTAATTTTGGCTGTAATAACAATTGTTCATGTTATTTTTTAATATGTACTTCTTGTAAACAAATTATATCAAATTTTAATTTCTTTAATTTATGAAAAAATTTCCTTCTTTTAACAGCTGAATTAAGTCCATTTATATTCATTGTAATCAGTTTTTTCTCTTCCATGATTATATTTTATAATTAGGTTTGACAGCTCTCGTAGATCTTGGTTCACGTTGTTCTTTGATTTCCACCTGTCCACCTACTGCGCCTTCTTCTTTTTCAGTCCCCTTTTGGTCCTCTTGGAATTCAATTAGTGAGACCTCTTTTTCTGCCTCTTCCTCTCTCCTTCCAAAAAATTCTGCGTAAAAAGTTCTGCTTTCTCAGTTGAATCAATTCTGTGTCTCTGTTCTTGCCATGTAAACATTAGTCCTTCTGGAATCAACCATCTATAATTCACCTCCTTTTTCAATAGCATTTTAGTCAAAAATCGATATTCTCTTCTCATCTCTCTCACTCTTCTAGGTATTTGTTTTAAAACCACAATCTCCTTGTCTTTGTATTTCAACGTCTTCTCTCTTGCCACTTGTAGTATTTGTGTTTTAATTGATTTTTTGGTAAATCTGATGTGAACTTCTCTTGGTAAATTGTTTCTCATCGCATATCTTGTAAAGACTCGGTATACCTCATCTACTCCATCCATCATCTTTTCCTCTGTTATTTCCAAAGCTTCAGCCAGAATTTCTATCATTATCGCAGCTAAGTTTTGTCCTTTTTCTTCCTCTATATTTTGAAATCTGATATAGAATTCTGACCTATCCATCTCCCACTTCAGCATCCCACTTTTATCTTGTTCAACCACTGTTAATCTGCTATCAATATTTCCAATCTTCTCTCTTTGTTTATCTTCTTCTTCAATTTTTTGGAATCTCTCATCATACTTCGCCATCATTTGTTGAATATTTTCAATTTTTTCATCGGTCTTCCCTGTTCTTTGTTCAATGTTCTCTATTCTTTGTTCAATGGTGTCTGATTTTATCTTGAGATCTTGGATTCCTTGCATAATCATCTGTAGAGTCACTTTTTCTTGTTCTTTATCTTGCTTTAACATTGTCTGAATTAAACGTTGTCCTCCAGATGGTGGGGAGGCAGAAGTAGAGGTAGAGATGCCAGAAAGTATGAGTTTCCTACTCATTTTAAACGATTCAAGACCTTCAAGTTCTTTTAAACTTTAATCCAATTGGTAAGGTAGCCAGTTATAGTCCAAAATGGAAAATAAAAATAGTAGGGAGTAAAAAACCCAATGATAAAAAGCCCAATGGTAGTAAAGGAAAAAGGAAAAGAAAAAAAATTCTTCAGGTTCTTCTGGACCCTAATCCAATTATGAAATAGTCAATTATAATCCACAATAGAGGATAAAAATAAGAAGAAGAAAAAAGCCCAATAGTAATAATAATAAAAAGAAAAGTTTCTTCAGGTTCTTCACACCTTAATCCAATTGAAAAATCTCAATAATAAAAAAAAACCAAAATAGACCAAGAACATGGATGGAAGAAGCAAAAATCCCAGTGGAAAAGAGGATAAAAAAGAAAAAGGAGAAATTCTGAGGCTTTCCCTTTAAAATAAAAAGCAAAAATTAAAATATTGCAAAGATAAAAGTTTACAGTAAAGCTGGTAAGGAGGGGTAACACAACTAAAAGAAAATAGAAAAAAACACACTGCACTTTATTTAATTATCCAAGGCTCTTATTATGACTCTCTTCTCCACAAACTTCAAAGCCAAGCTTCAAGTGTTAAATTATTGATAGAAGTCCAGAAGAACATCTGTAATAATATTCTGCCGCGGTCTTCCCTCTATTTTATCAAGTTGAAATGTCCTTGAGAAGGAGTCTTTCACAGTTCTCTCCACTTCAAGTAAAATATTTTCAAGCCTCTAGTTGGCAGTGTTACAAAGTTTCTTTGTTCTCACTTTCCCCCTCCTCCCAGAAAAACGTAATTGAGATTAAAAAAAAGAGAAAATATATACATATATATATAAAAAGAAAAGTAACTAAAGAGAGCCTCTAATCTGAAAAATTGAGAAATCAAGGAGGAGAGAAAAAAAGAATATATATAAAGGAAAATTCAGTCCAGTTAACTGCTAAGTCGCGATAAAGTCCAGTAAAAAAAGTAAAGAAAAAAAAAGCCAAGCCTCACTTTGACGTCTCGCTTTAAAAATCGCCGCTTATTCAATTTTGTCAAAAATCTTACAGATTTCTTCTTATACTTAGAGTGTCCTTTCAAGTCTCACAATATTAGTAAAAAAAAGATCTCACCCAGCCGACACACTTTCTCTTTCGATCTCTTCCTTTCTGGAGCTGTGGGGCTGCCTCTCCGCCGCCAGCAAAAGGGACTTCTCCTGGATCAATCAGGGACTTTGCGGTGTCCCTGGGATCCACAGGATGTGCCCTTCACAATCACCGTCTCTACGGGACGGTTTAGGTCCGTTTGGACCGGCCAGGGGCGAAGATAGCGGCTGCAATCTTGGAGCTCGATTGCAGACCATACCGTCGCGACGCCAGCTCCTCCCCTCTCCGAAAAAGATCTGTTTTTTTACATCTTGTTTCAAACCTTTATAACTTCTCTTCCCTTTCTTGTCCAATCTAGCCTTTTTACCCCCCCATCTCTTAATCTCCACCCTCTTAATCTCCCCTCTCTGTTGTATTCCTCTTTTCTGTTGCTTTCTGACATTGTATCAATTTTTCACCTTATTTTTCCTTTTTTTGGTTGTTTTTTTAAGTCTTGAATTCTCCATTCTCTTTCCCCTCTTTCCCTTTTCTTCCTCAACTAAAGTTATTTGTTCATTAAAGATGGCTTCTTCTTCTTCATCCCAGCTTTCTTGTTGTTGTAATTCCTGGTAGGTAGAAATCGCCATTTCCAAAAATTGAAAAACAGATCCAGAAGAGCCCTTCCCTTCTTGTTCCTCTTCTCTTAACTTTTGAAATTCCATTTTCAATTCTTCAACAGATAATGCCATTGTGAGATTTTTTAAACAACCCAAAAGTTTTTAGTCTTTCAAAAAATAGTTTCCAAAAGCCCAAAAGTCACCAAGCAACCCTAATCAACACAAACTGTTTCATTTAGCACTTTCTTCTTTTTATACTTTCCAAAATGTATTTTTTAGAAGTCTTATTACAGTTTGTCTCTGATCTTATAAGCTCCAAGCAATCTCCTCCAGCAAAGTCTTAATATAAGTTCTTTATCTCTCCCTTCCCACTTATAGCAAAAAAAGAATTTTTAAATTTTTTGATTCCAATGTTCAAAAATCTTTAATATCCCCTTGGTATATCCAAGGGGATATAATATCCCCTTTTTCAAATTTAATTACCTTCTGTTGCCAAGACGGGTTTTTCCGATTTCTTTCTACTATTTCCGTAGGGAAGGAGAGTGAGGGAAAAAAAACCTTTCCCTTTTAACTTTCTTCCGCCGCTTTTTACGATCTTCTTAGGGAACAATGTATCTTTAAGAAAGTTGAATTTCCAGGGTATTTAGATGTTACTTGTTATCCCGGTTCAGCCAAAAACTTTCACTTTCTCAGCTTCCTCCTGCACAGTCTTGTCTGGATGAAAGTTTCTTTGTGGCGGCCATTGCTGACCGCCGCTTCACCACTTTTGGAGAAAGGAGTTGAGCCAGCTGAGGAGGGGGGTTGCGATCCCGCCGGACCCCTGTTGGGCCTCCTCTATCTTCAGTCACCTCTACGGGGTGACTATTAACCCCCAAATCCAGCTGGATGGGGGCACGCCAGCGGCAAGCGCGACAGGAACTGCGCACGATCGCAGATTCCTGCCACCGCCGAAGCCTTTCAAACCGGAAAAAGTCATTTGATTCTTTTAACCCTGATTTGTTCCCTCTTTGGAGATGAAAGATACAATGAAAAGGAAATAGACAATGGCAGCCTGTTCTGTCTCACCTGTGACCACGAGGTCAGAGTCCAAATTTCCAAAGGAATATAAATAAACAGACAGGACCAGGAACGACAGAGTTAAATTCCTTTGACTGGAGAAGTCCTTGGCAGTCTTCCAGAAGCTGCCTGCGAAGTCCGATAACAAGACAAGACCATAAATCAAAAGGCAAACGCCACACAGAGAATTTGTAAAAGCTTCTATTCCGAATAAACAAATTGTCCCGAACAAGGATTCAGAGCTAACACACCCTCTTTTATTTCCTGAGGGGCGTGTCAGTCTCTCAAGTCAGTCCCTGATTTGACATTTCCTTTTACGTTGCATTTCACGCTTCTGCCTGCGTCTTTGCCTTGCATCAAACCAGCATTCCTCGGCTTGATCCTCAGCCAAGGACTCCAGCACTCTCTCCTGATTATCTGCCGACACCTGAGGTACAACCAGGGAGGAGGGGAGGAAGATGGGGGAGCAACAGGAGCCTGCAACTGCGTAACATGATTAACCAGCTGAGTTACCTGATGTTGTAGAACCTGGTTATTCTGTAAAAGCTGGTCAATTTGTTGCTGCTGCTGTTCTACCAGTTGCTTTAGTTGTGTTTGGTCCATCTTGGTTATAAGATGGAGTAAAGGTCTGAAGCAAAAATGTTCTGTCTCACCTGTATCCACAGGTGAGAAACCAAAGTTCCAAAGTCCAAATACTCAAACACAGACAAGGAAGAGTTAATAGTTTCTGTTTACACAGTCCTTGGCAGTCTTCCTAGAATCTGTCTGGCAAGTCCGAGCTGACCATAAATCACGACGCTGCGGCTAAGAGAGTCAAAACGGCTTCTACGAATCCCAAAATGCACTTTGCTTCAGACAAGGATTACGAGCCAGCATGCCTCCTTAAATCCCCTGGAGGGGCGTGTCAGTCTCTCTAATTAATCTCTGGCTTGATGTCTCCTTTCAGATTGAGATTGACGTTTCAATCTTCTTCTAGTCCTAGCATCAAGCCAACATCCGTCAGTCTCGTCATCACTCGAAGCCTCTGGCTCATTCTGTGGATCAGCTACTGACACATGAGGTATGAATGAAGTGGAAGGTTCTGGAGATGACCGTGTCTCCAACACTCCTTCATTCTCCTGGCTCACATCTTTATCCTCTGATGCCTCAGACTCCAAATTCCCGGCAGGCTCAAACCTTCCGTCTTCAGATGCATCAGATTCAAAACTCCTAGCAGGCTCAATCCTTCCAGTCACAACACACATACATACATATATATATACATATACATATACATATACTGCTACGCCAGGATTGCCGGACATTGCTGTGTTTTGGAATTACTCCAGCCGTTCTCTTGTGGGGGTGTTTTTGATTTGAACTAATTCTGAAACGGCTGCTTTTTGTTTTGCTCGCCTGCAATTAAAGGGGAGACATAACATTTTTGCTTCTGGTCACACAAACCATCTTTAAACCAAGATGGATCAAACCCAACTGCAGCGTTTGGTGGAGCAGCAACAGCAACAGATAAATCAACTGATTCAGAGCAACCAGACTCTTCAAAATCAGGTGACACAATTAGTGAATCATATTTCCAGCTTGCAAAGCCCTGCTACTGCTCCCTCAGCCCCTCCCTTGAGGAAAAGCCCGGTATCCATGCTGGAGAAATTTTCAGGGCAAACGGACATGTTCCCGGCGTTTATGGGGAAGTGCCAATTATTTCTATCTTTGAGGCCTGAAGATTTCCCAAATGACCGGGCTAAGGTAGGATTTATGATTAGCCTATTATCTGGGCAGGCTGCCAAATGGGCTACTCCCTTGTTAATTCAAGATAGCCCGTTGGACAACTTTCAGGATTTTCTACAACAAATGAGGATTATGTTTGAAAATCCAATTAAAATGCAAACTGTGGCTAGACGGTTACGGGACATTTATCAGGGGAAACGTCCCCTGCAGGAATACATTGCAGAATTTCGTTTGCTGTGTATGGACTCTAACTGGAACAAACCGGCTAATATGGATTATCCAGGAAGGCTTGTCTGATACCATCAAGGATGAGTTAGTCTATGCAGAGCGGGCTTCAGCTCTGGATGCATTGGTAATCCAGTGCTTACGTATTGAAGCCCGTTTACAACAGTGCGGAAGCAAACGGCCCGTTATGGAACCACCTTCTTTTTCTTGTGCACAAACCACGCCACCGAAAGTTTTTCAAACCACGGTTAAGACTGAGGAGCCGATGGAGTTAGGCGCACTCCGCCCTCGCTTAATTGTGCGAAAACGTTCGAGAAGGTTCCAGGAAGGCTTGTGCCTTTATTGCGGGGGTCCGGGACATTTTGCTAATTCCTGCACTCGGAGAGGGACTCGCAGACCCGTGCCTGAAACCACTCCTGGCCCGTCGGGAAACAGGGTAGGCCCGACCTCGGGGAAACCCTAGGTCGGGCACGTTCCACACCTCCACCCCAAATGGCTGAAGTAAATCCTGGCCCTCCTAGGCATTTACTTTTGGACACTCGAATCTTTTTGCAGTCCCAGAAGGAGGGAATTCCCGCCGTTGCACTGGTGGACTCAGAGGCTACAACCACCTTAAGGACTGAACTTTTGTCAAGCATTTTGAAATTCCATTGATTGCTTGGATCCACCCATTAAGGTGGAAACCGTGGATGGGCACGAGCTCAAGTCTGGGCCCATTCGTTTCGCCACCCAGCCAGTGCGTATGATTATTGGGGATCATGAGGAGGCCACTGTATTGTATTGCCACTCATTCCAGAATTGATGGAGCGGTTGCGGGAGGCTACTATCTTCACTAAACTCGATCTGCATGGGGCCTACAACCTGGTTCGGATGCGCAAGGGGGTTGAGTGGAAGACGGCGTTTGGCACTCGTTATGGTCATTTCGAGTACACCGTAATGCCATTTGGTCTGACCAACGCTACCACGGTATTCCAGCATTTGATGAACGACATTTTCCGGGACATGCTGGATAGGTTTGTCGTGGTTTATCTGGACGACATTTTGATCTACTCTCGGTCCAGGGATCACCACCTTCAGCAGGTTCGTCAAGTGCTTCAGAGTCTTCGGGAGCATAAACTCTACGCGAAACTGGAGAAGAGCTTCTTTTTTCAGTCATCGATAGAGTTTTTAGGGCATATCATCTCTCCCGAGGGCATTGCTATGGACCCTAAAAAGGTTGAGGCCTTGTGTAGTTGGGAAGCCCCTCATCGAGTAAAGGACGTACAACGTCTTCTGGGGATCGCCAATTACTATAGGACCTTCATTCCAGATTTTGCTAAGTTAATGGATCCCATCACTCAGCTCCTCCGTAAGAAGGTCCTGTTCTGGTGGGGGCCTCCGCAACAACAGGCTTTTGAAACTTTAAAGAAAGCGTTCGTGGCCGAGCCGATATTGAGGCATCCTGATCCGAATCGTCCATTTGTGGTCGAGATGGATGCCTCTAATGTAGCTATCGGGGCGGTATTGTTGCAAGCTCCGAAGGATGGCGCACCTCTTTTCCCTTGCGCATACTATTCTAGGAAGCTCACAGCTTCTGAGCGCAATTATACCATCTGGGAAAAGGCTATTAAGGCTGCATTTGAGACCTGGCGACATCATCTAGAGGGGGCTCGGCACAAGGTGGAGGTTCGGATGGATCACCGAAACTTGGAACATTTGTCTACCACCAAGAAGTTGAACCAACGTCAGATCCAGTGGTCGTTGTTTTTCGCAAGGTTCAATTTTTCCGTCACTTATGTTCCAAGTGAACAGAATCGGAGAGCAGATGTGTTGTCTCGGTCCCGAGGATCCTCTTCCTCCACGAACGGTGTTGCCACCGGAATCCTTGGCCATACTTCAAGATCCAGTAGATTTGCGGGCTCGCATACGGGAGGCGCAACAATTGGACGTGTGGACGCAGCAGAGACGGGGGGACGTTGGACCTGATTCCCCATGGTCCTTTGAAGAGGGCTTGCTACGACATCGGGGTTTATTGTATGTACCCACCAGGTCGCTCAGAGCTCTCATCATGACGCAATGTCATGACAACCCCGCTACTGGTCATTTTGGATTTTATAAAACTTTGCATTTGGTCACCCGGACTTTTTGGTGGCCTCGGGTTTGACACAGTGTGTTTTCTTACGTCGCTTCTTGCATACAATGTAGACAAGCGAAAGCGGCGTCGGGTGCGCCCCCTGGACTCCTCCCAACCATTGCCTACTCCGGGCAGACCATGGGGAGCGATCTCCATGGACTTTCTCACGCATTTACCATCCTCGTCGGGCTTCACGACGGTGCTTGTGGTAGTCGATATGCTGACTAAAATGGCTCATTTCATTCCCTGTCGGAAATTACCATCGGCCCGCACTACGGCCCAGTTATTTTTACAGCATGTCTTTCGTCTACATGGACTGCCGGATAGAGTGGTTTCGGATCATGGGGTCCAGTTTACTGCGCAGTTTTGGAAACAGTTAATGGCGGCGTTACAAGTTCAGGTGTGCCTAGCATCAGTGCACCATCCGGAAACTGATGGCGGGACTGAGAAGGTTATTGGCATTCTCACTCAATATTTGAGATGTTTTGTCAATCATCGACAAAACGATTGGGCGAAATACCTCCCATTGGCAGAATTCGCCTTTAATAACTCTCAACATACCTCCACTCATGTAATGCCGTTTTTCGCGAATGTGGGTTATCATCCGCGATTCTTCCCGTTAATTTTGATGGATTCCCCGGTTCCTGAGACACAAGATTTTCTGGAAGGAATTACAAGCGGTTCACCGTTTAGTAGTGCAACAACTCGAAAGGGCGAAAGAAGACGGTTTGCGGACCGGTCACGTCGAGCAACGCCTCCGTTAGCTGTGGGTGACAAGGTGTGGTTATCCACAAGGCACCTTTGGGTCGATCACCCAATTCGGAAGCTGGACCATCGTTTCATCGGTCCATTTCCGATTGAGGCGGTCATCAACCCTGTGGCATATCGACTCATCTTACCGCGCTCCATGCGCATTCACCCTGTTTTTCATCATTCCCTCTTGGTTCCTGACTCCCCGGAGTGTCCTCTGCGTGCTCCCGCTGGTACGGCTTCCCCATCAACACCCCGTGAGGAGGCTGATGTTGATGACACGGTGGTCAGCGTTACTGATTCGCGTTGGCTAAAGGGTTGTTTCCAGTACTTAGTCGGGAGGAGAGTGGATGACTCGGAGGTTTTTTCGTGGACAGATGCGTCCGCAGTTCATGCTCCAGACATTATTCGGGACTTTCATGAATGTTTCCCTTTGAAACCGCATCCGGATCGTCAGACCCGGGGGAAGGGCCCTGCGGTGAGGGATACTGTTGTGGCTCCGGGTTTGGAATCTGCTCCTGTGGCAGATATGAGTTTGAGCGACGAAGATATGGCAGCAAAATATGAGCCAGCATTGCTTAGTGACTTGGATAGTAGCCAGGATGAGGAGATGGATGTAACAAGGGGAGATAAACCTGATTTAATAGAGTTGTCAGGACCTTCGACCTCCTCTGGTTCGTTATCTGAGCAGCAGCCGGGAATGGCTGACAGGGAAGGCATGAGAGAGTTTTCCAGCGGAGATGACAATTTGGAGAACTTATGGCTTGACGTCAGAAACAGAAGGAGGCTCAGACGCCAATTGCAATTAGGGAGGAGGCGTAGAGCCAGTAATTAATTAGGGAAATTAACACGATCCATAAGTGGATAAAAGGACACGGCTGGGCTGGTGGAACTCGCCAGAAGCAAAGTGTCTAAATGGAGTGAAGATATGCAATAAACTCTCTGAGGCTTGTGAATTACTGCTACGCCAGGATTGCCGGACAGAGTGTGGATTTATTGCTGTGTTTTGGAATTACTCCAGCCGTTCTCTTGTGGGGGTTTGTTTTTGATTTGAACTAATTCTGAAACGGCTGCTTTTTGTTTTGCTCGCCTGCAATTAAAGGGGAGACATAACACACACATATATATATATACATACATATACATACATATATACATATATACATATATACATATATACATATATATATTCACATACATACATATATACATACACACACACACATACACACACATATATATATATACCGTGTTTCTCACATAATAAGGCCGGGCCTTATTTTTTTTTTGACCCCTGAAAAAACAGCTAGGCCGTCTTTTCGGGGGTGACTGAATTTCCTCCCCAACTAGAGCGGCCCATGTGCACGTATCTCTCCGCGAGGCCGCTTCTATCTGCCCATCGAAAGCTCCCTTGAGGACACAGTCCCCAGCTGCTTCGGGCAAGGCGTGGCTGCCCCTGTCCCCTCGCCTTTAGGGCAGACTCTTTTCCGTGAGGGAAGCTCCCCAAGCACGCTCAACAGCCACTTCGATAGGCTGGTAGAAGCGGCTTGGGGTGAGTGCACACACACACTCCCCTCGCCGCCAGGCCGCTTCTATCTGCCCATCAAAAGCTCCCTAAAGGACACAGTCCCCAGCTGCTTCGGGCGAGGCGTGGCTGCCCCTGTCCCCTCGCCTTTAAAGCAGACTCTTTTCTGCGAGGGAAGCTTCCCAAGCGCGCTCAACAGCCACTTTGATCAGCCGGTAGAAGCGGCTTGGGGCGAGCGCACACACACCCCTCGCCGCCAGGCCGCTTCTATCTGCCCATCGAAAGCTCCCTTTAAAGGCGAGGGCCTTTAAAGCAGACTCTTTCCGCGAGGGAAGCTTCCCAAGCACGCTCAACAGCCACTTCGATCGGCTGGTAGACACACACACTCCCCTCGCCGCCAGGCCGCTTCTATCTGCCCATCAAAAGCTCCCTAAAGGACACAGTCCCCAGCTGCTTCGGGCGAGGCGTGGCTGCCCCTGTCCCCTCGCCTTTAAAGCAGACTCTTTTGCACGAGGGAAGCTCCCCAAGTGCGCTCAACAGCCACTTCGGCCGGTAGAAGCGGCTTGGGGCGAGAACACACACACACTCCCCTCATTTTCTATGGGGTGGAAAACATTGAAAATCAGCATGATTTTCATGTGCGAGCTTTTCCTGTG
Source organism: Notechis scutatus (assembly GCF_049901735.1). Lineage (NCBI taxonomy): Eukaryota > Metazoa > Chordata > Lepidosauria > Squamata > Elapidae > Notechis > Notechis scutatus. Next base: position 23,988,941 of record NC_142017.1, read on the forward strand.
GAGTTATCCCAAGGCATAACTTTTGAAGCAGAGCTCGGATTTCAAAATTAAGCTCATTTTCATGTTCTATGGGGTGGAAACATTGAAAATCCACACGATTTTCATGTGCGAGATTTTCCTGAGGAGTTATCCCAAGGCACAACTTTTGAAGCAGAGCTCGGATTTCAAAATTAAGCACATTTTCATGTTCTATAGGGTGGAAAACATTGAAAATCGGCATAATTTTCGTGTGCGAGCTTTTCCTGTGGAGTTATCCCAAGGCATAACTTTTGAAGCAGAGCTCGGATTTCAAAATTAAGCTCATTTTCATGTTCTACGGGGTGGAAAATATTGAAAACCCGCATGGTTTTCGTGTGCAGGCTTTTCCTGTGGAGTTATCCCAAGGCAAAACTTTTGAAAGAGAGCTCGTATTTCAAAATTAAGCTCATTTTCATGTTCTATGGGGTGGAAAACATTGAAAATGTACATGGCTCTCATGTGCGAGCTTTTCCTCTGGAGTTATCCCAAGGCATAACTTTTGAAACAGCTCGGATTTCAAAATTAAGCTCATTTTCATGTTCTGCGGGGTGGGAAACATTGAACCTCCACATGATATTCGGAGGCTAGCTTTTCCTGAGAAGTTATCACAAGGCATATCTCAAAATGGAAGGTCCAACTCAATTTAGCAGCAATGCTGCAGAACTTTTGAAGAAGAGTTTGGATTTCAAAATTAAGCTCATTTTCCTGTTCTGCGGGGTGGGAAACATTGAACATCCACATGATATTCGGAGGCTAGCTTTTCCTGAGAAGTTATCGCAAGGCATATCTCAAAATGGAAGGTCCAACTCAATTTAGCAGCAATACTGCATAACTTTTGAAGAAGAGTTCGGATTTCAAAATTAAGCTCATTTTCCTGTTCTGCGGCGTGGGAAACATTGAACATCCACATGATATTCGGAGGCTAGCTTTTCCTGAAAAGTTATCACAAGGCGTATCTCAAACTGGAAGGTCCAACTCAATTTAGAAGCAATGCTGCATAACTTTTGAAGAAGAGTTCGGATTTCAAAACTAAGCTCATTTTCCTGTTCTGCGGGGTGGGAAACATTGAACATCCACATGATATTCGGAGGCTAGCTTTTCCTGAGAAGTTATCACAAGGCGTATCTCAAAATGGCGAAAGAACTCAATTTATAGGAAAGAACTCAATTTATAGGAATACATAACTTTTGAATCTTACCTCAGATTTCAAAATTAAGCTCATTTTCATGTTCTTCGGGGTGGAATATATTTAAAAAACGACATGATTTTCGTGTGCGAGCTTTTCCTGTGGAGTTATCCCAAGGCATATCTCAAAATGACGAAAGAACTCAATTTATAGGAAAGAACTCAATTTAAAGGAAAGAATTCAATTTATAGGAATACATAACTTTTGAATCTGACCTCGGATTTCAAAATTAAGCTCATTTTCATGTTCTTCGGGGTGGAATACATTCAAAAAATTACATGATTTTCATGGGCGAGCTTTTCCTGTGGAGTTATCCCAAGGCATATCTCAAAATGGCGAAAGAACTCAATTTATAGGAAAGAACTCAATTTATAGGAATACATAACTTTTGAATCTGACCTCGGATTTCAAAATTAAGCTCATTTTCATGTTCTTCGGGGTGGAAAACATTAAAAAAACCACATGATTTTCATGGGCGAGCTTTTCCTGTGGAGTTATCCCAAGGCATATCTCAAAATGGCGAAAGAACTCAATTTATAGGAAAGAACTCAATTTATAGGAATACATAACTTTTGAATCTGACCTCGGATTTCAAAATTAAGCTCATTTTCAGGTTCTTCGGGGTGGAATACATTAAAAAAACCACATTAATTGAGTTTCAAGAGGAACAATTGGAGATTGAAGAAGAGGAAGGTGCAGTAGGTGGACAGGTGGATAGGAAAGAACAGCGTGAAGTGAGATCCACGAGAGCTGTTAGACCTAAATATAAAGCATAATCATGGAGGAAAAAAAATTGATTACAATGAATATAAATGGACTTAATTCAGCTGTTAAAAGAAGGAAAACTTTTCATAAATTAGAGAAATTAAAATTTGATATAATTTGTTTACAAGAAGTACATATTAAAAAGCAACATGAACAACTATTAGTACAACCAAAATTAGGGAAAATATTTACTTCTTTGACTCAATGTAAGAAAAGAGGAGTGGTTCTATACATTAAAGAGGTCATCCCAGCAAAATTGATCTATACGGATGAAGACGGAAGAGTATTAATGGTGGAAATAATGGACAATAACATGAAAATACTCTTGATTGCAATTTATGCTCCGAATGATAAACAAGAAGAATTTTATAAAAAATTACACATGAAAATAACTGGACTGGATTATGTTAATATAATTATGATGGGAGACTTTAATGGAATTGTGGACAATAAACTGGATTATATAGCAACAACAACAAAGCAAAATAGAAAGACTCTCCCTAAATCTTTTTTTAAAATGACAGATGAATTAATCTTAAAAGATATTTGGAGAGAAAGAAATGTTAAAGCTAAACAATTTACTTTTTATTCAAATAGACATTTATCATGGTCCAGATTGGATATGATTTGGATCTCATCAGAATTAATATCTAATATTCAAGAAACAAATATTGAAACAAGTACTTGGGCAGATCATAGCCCAATGACAATTAAATGGAAGGGACAAAAAAAAAAGATCGAGATGGACGTTAAACAATACTATTTTAAAGGAAAAAGATTTTACACAATGGATGGAGAAAGAATTGGTTTTTTTCTTTAGGGAAAATAAAATTGGATATGATTTGGATCTCATCAGAATTAATATCTAATATTCAAGAAACAAATATTGAAACAAGTACTTGGGCAGATCATAGCCCAATGACAATTAAATGGAAGGGACAAAAAAAAAAAAGATCGAGATGGACATTAAATAATACTATTTTAAAGGAAAAAGATTTTACACAATGGATGGAGAAAGAATTGGTTTTTTTCTTTAGGGAAAATAAAAAAGAAGATACTTCATTGCAGAATGTTTGGGATACAATGAAGGCATATGTTAGAGGTTTGATAATAGATTATACAAGAAGAAAGGACATTAGGAAAAGGCAAGCCACTAAGATCTTGGAAGAGGAATATAAAAGACTTGAAAAAGAATTACAGAAAATGCCACAGAAAAAGGAAATTAAATTGAAGTTGGATATAACTAAACATAAAATGGAATTAATAGAGAAAGAAGAATTGGTGCAGAAAATTAGAAATGCTAAACAGAATTATTTTGAAGACGCAAACAAACCAGGTAGATGGCTAGCATATAAATTGAGAAAAGAGAAAGAATCAAGAAAAATATTGAAGTTAATAGATGATCAAGGCCAAGTTTGTTATGGTAACAAGGAGAAAAAGGAAATTGTTCGAGATTTTTATGGGCAACTATATAAACAAGAGAATATTGATGAAGAAAAAGTTAAACAGTATTTACAGAATGCTAACCTACCGAAGATGCCTAAAGAGATTGAAGAAATGCTAGAAAGCAACATAACAATGATGGAATTAACTGAAGCACTTAAGAAACAAAATAATGGGAAAGCACCGGGTCCAGACGGGCTTCCGGCAGAATTCTATAAAACATTTCAAGAATCATTGAGCATTCCATTGCTTGAAGTTATGAATGAAGCTATGTCAAAGAAGATGATACCTAAAACATGGTCAGAGGCTTATATTACACTTATTCTAAAAGAAGAGGCTGATCCACTGCAAATTAAGAACTATAGACCTATTTCTCTATTAAATGCAGACTATAAAATTTTTGCTTCAATTTTAGCAGAAAGACTTAAAAAATACTTAAATAATTTTATTCACCCAGATCAAAATGGATTCCTGCCAAAGAGACAAATTAGAGATAATATGAGAGTAATCTTGGATACTTTGGAATATCATGAGGCACATCCTGAAAAGCAAATGGCTTTGATATTTCTAGATGCTCAAAAGGCATTTGACAACGTGAACTGGAGATTTATGTTATTACTATTGGAACAGATGGGTTTTGCCAGAAAATTTGTCCAAGCAATAGAAGCCATATACAATAAACAGACAGCAAAGGTAATGATGGAGGGAGAACTTACAGATTTTATTAATATAAGAAAAGGCACAAGACAAGGATGTCCCCTATCTCCTTTGCTATTTGTATTGACTTTGGAAGTGTTGAATAGAAATATTAGAGATGATAAAAGCATAAAAGGAATGAAAATTAAAAAGGAAGAATTTAAACTGCAAGCTTTTGCTGACGACTTAGTCTTTATTTTGGAAGATCCGTTAGAAACAGCTCCAAAGTTATTGGAAAAGATAGAGATATATGGTGAGGTGGCTGGTTTGAAAATAAATAAAGACAAAACAAAGATTTTGACAAAGAACATGCTACTGAGACAAAGAGAAGAACTGCCAGACCTGCTGAAAATTCAAGTTACGAATAAGGTTAAGTATCTGGGGATACATTTGACAGCAAGATGTAGCACATTAAAAGAGAATAATTATATTAAACTTAAACAACAGATAGCTATAGACTTGAAGAAATGGGAAAACTTGCAATTGTCATTAATAGGGAGAATTTCAACAATTAAGATGAATATTTTACCTAGAATCCTATTTCTCTTTCAAACAATACCAATTAGGCTCGGAAAAGACTACTTTGATGATTTAAATAAAATTATGTTGAAGTATATATGGCAAGGTAAGAAAGCGAGAATAAAGCTAAAGCTTTTGCAAGATGCTAGAATTAGAGGAGGTTTTGGTCTGCCCAATTGGGAATTGTACTATCAAGCTGCAAGTTTGATGTGGGTTAAGGAATGGATAACATTAAGAAAGACTAGATTGTTGACATTAGAAGGTCATGATTTGCTGTTGGGTTGGCATGCTTTTTTATGGTATAAGGGAACTAAAACACAGGGTTATTTTAGAAGACATTATATACGGGAGTCTTTGTGGTTAAACTGGGAGAAGATAAAAAGACAATGTTATTTGAAAATTCCAGTTTGGTTATCGACTATTGAAGCATTTTCCTATCCTATAATTTATAAGAAGGAACAAACAGTTAGATATGGGGAACTATTGGATGAAAAGGGTGAACTTAAATCAATACAAAGTTTAGAGGAACAAGGTATAAAGATGAATTGGTTTTCATATGCGCAAATACATTCAAGGTATGATGAAGATTCTAAAACAGAGGGATTCTATGATAAACAGACTGATCTAGATAAGATTTTGATGGGTACTGATGAGAAGGTGATTAAAAAATTATATGGTTATTTATTGGGAATTAAATTAGAAGAAGAACAAGTTAAAGAAACTATGATTGTTTGGGGGAAGAATTTTGGATATGGGATTGATTTAGAGAAATGGCAAAAATTGTGGTCTCAAAATTATAAAATGACAATGTCAACAGCATATAAGGAAAATTTGTATAAGATGTTTTACAGGTGGCACTTTCCCCGACAAGAATAGCAAGAATGTTCAAGAACAAATCTGAAAAATGCTGGAAATGTCATCAGATACCTGGCTCATATTAACATATGTGGTGGACTTGTGAGGACGCTAAAAAATATTGGACTAAAATTCGCATGTGGTTGGAAAAAATGACAAAAAAACGTATAGATTTGAAACCGGAGTTCTTTTTATTGGGAATCTTACCAGATACATATAGTAAAGATTTGAAATACCTGATTGTAAATGTGTTAACAGCGGCTAGGATTGTATTTGCTAAAAACTGGAAGAATGAGAAAATACCATCACAGGAAGAAATTATTAAGAAAATATTGGAATGTGCTGAGATGAGTAGATTGACATTTGAAATTAGAGAGCAAGAGGATAAACAATTTTATGAAATTTGGGATCTTTTTTATCAGTGGTTAGATGACAAAATACGATAATAGAATATTTAGAAAGTTAGATAGCAAGGAATACTTTTATCTTTTCTTTTGCCTATGTTATTTGACATATATCTATAAAGTGTTTTTAGGATAGATTTGGTATGACTATATGATTTGTTATAGAATAAACGGTTTGAAGTTTTGTTCTCTCATAAAATATGAATGATTAAAAGTATAGTCAAATGATTTATTAATAGCGATATTAGGATATATAAGTTTGGATTGACAATATGAGTTGTTATGTAATATAACTGCAATTGAGACTATGAAATGAATGCACAAAACTGATGAACCAACCGACACACTGTTTGTATATATTTATGAAAGAAAGCGGATGTTTTTATGTTTTGTTTGTTTTGTTTGTTTTTAAAAACTAATAAAATTGTTTTAAAAAAACAACAACAGATCTTTTTCAGAGACAAAGGGTAAAATACAATTAAAAAAGAGATTCTGCAAAAAGCACACAAGATTGTATTGTAGTATTGTATTTGAAATAGAGTTAGAAAATTGGAATATTATATGATTTAATAAAATATTAAAGGGAATATGTAAAATGTTTAAGATTTAATGATAGAGTTTAATTTGCTTTGGATTATTGTTTCAACTATATTATAAACGTATTATTTTCTTATTTTAAAATGTATGTAGAATGTACTAAGCAGAATCAGAATGGAAATTATATATTATCTTAAGTGTTAAATTTAGGGGAAAGATAGACCCCAGGAAGAGAAAGTTTAAAAAGAAAGGGCTAAATGAAATAGCTTGTGTTTACAGAAGAGAGTGGAGACCAAGACGGTGGAGATCGAGAGACGGGGGGGGGGGGAGGGGGGGTAAAAAGACTAGGATTACAAAAGAGATTCTGCAAAAGTACATAAGATTGTATTCTTGTATCTTTACTTGAAACAATGTTAGAAAACTGGATCTTTATATGATTTAACAAAATACCAAAAATGCATAAATGATAAAGTTTAATATACTATGGATTATTGTTTCAATAATATTATAAATTTATTATTTTTCTATCTTAAAAGGTAGTAGGTAGTTTTAGAATGTGCTAAGAAGAATCAGAATGAGAATTATATATTATTTTAAGTGTTAAATTTAGGGGAAAGATATAAAGGCGTCATACTTCAATTAGTGATTCCAGGAGAAATATTGTGTTAATAAGAAAAGAAAAATAGATGATTACAGAACGGACAAAAGATATCAGTATAATGATCTAAATCGAGATGAAATAAATAAAATAGAATTAAGAGAGTGAAAAGAGGGGAGAAGCCATATAGAAAATATAGAATGGTAAATAAGGTATGAAATGGTATATAAAGTGAGCATGAATTTGATTTATGTCTGTACCAAAAGATGTAACCCGGGACTAGGCCGCTGGGACATCAAAAGGAAAAGAGGAGGAAAGGGTGGATGCTTCCAGGAAAGGCATGGAACCCTTGCAGGAATCAGAGGCTGGGTCTCGGAGAAAGGGGTGGCTGGAGAAGCCCATAGAGGCCCTGAAGAAGGAATCTCCTGAAGCATCTGTGGAGAACATACTCAAGTGGCTTCAAGAACATTTCAACATCTCTCTCTCAGACGGACCAAGACCTGCTCTTGAAGAACGGCTGCAGAAGACCTTGAGAAACCTGCTGGAGGAAGGTCATGAAGGGTCCAAACAGCATTTCAAGCCATGGCTTGAAACATCAATAAAGAACCTGGAGGAGGAAGGAGCTGAAGAACCCCCAGGAGGGACTCAGGAATGGCTGGAAGCCTCCATTGAAGGGATCCAAGGAGTCCAAAGAAAAAGGCCTCTAGAAGAGTCCACCCAGAGCCTCAGGCAGCAGTCTTATGAAGGACCCATGGAGGGGACACTACAGTGGCTGGAAGGCTTCCTAGAAAGCCTCACATTTGCAGAAGAACCTCCACTGCTTCACGAAAAATGGCTTCATGGCTGCTTGAAGAACTTGGAGAAGCTCCTGATGAATCCCAACAAGAGCCCCAAAATGGCTTGAAACATCTGCAAAGAGCTTCAGCTCCTCCCCTTCTTTCTCCTCCATTTAACATACACACTTCCTGCTGCCCAAAAACATTTGGAGTTGCCATTGTTGTTAGCTAAGAATATTTGATCGTTGGCCCAAATTCATGTCTAACCTTCTGATTTTTCCAGAGAGAAAGAACTGAGGAAGAACTCCTGTAGGTGACTGATCTACAGAGACCAGCTGGTGCCACTTAATTGTGCAGAGTCCAAAAGAAACACTAGGGCAGATCCTTTGATGGGAAGGGAGGGATCTCCTCCTCCTGAGACTCTTTCCACCCATCGAACACTGAAAGGGCTTCTCCTCTTGGCTGTTGGGCTGCTTTTCCTCCGGCCTCTGAGGTCCTTTTTGAGTTGGAGGTGACTCTCCTCCCAGGTCACACCCAGTTCCTTGAAGTGACATCAGATTTGGCTCTGAATAATTCTCCCTGATAAAAATAAAGAAAAGCCCATTAAAATACAAGAACGAGAGTTCCGTCTATGTCAATGGTGTATTTGTGGCCGTGGGTTCCTGCACTGGGGAAGAGGGTTGGACTAGATGATCACGAAGGTCTCCTCTCACAGCTTCTATTCTGTGATTCTTGGCTTATGACCATTCATTTAGCATTCATGACCAGGCTGAGAAACACCACTTAGAAGCAGGTGGTTACAGGGTCCCTGCAGTCACACGATCGCTATCCAGGCACTTGGCCACTGGCTCCCATTGAGGATGGTTGCAGGGTCCCAGGGTTACGTGGTGGCCATTTGCAACCTTCTCAGGGGCTTCCAACAGGCCAAGTCGACGGGGAAGCCAAGTGGGAAGGTTGCAAGTCATGGTCAGGTGAGGTCTCACTGTATGACAAACTTCTCTGTCCCAATTGGGGTTGAAAGTCGAGGACTTCCTGTACTGGGTGTCCTTCTAACAGGATAAATCAGTTTCTGGGGCTTCCCAGAATATCATTAATTCCTACTGAAACTGCTACGGTTGGTCAATGACTTTGTCAGGCAGTGAGACCCCCAGATTCAACCCCCTCAAAACCCACCCTGGGCATGGCTCCCTGGTTCCCCAGAGAAGCCGGAGGAGATTGGGGTCCAGGGGAAGCAGGAGGGAGTTGCCTATCTCAAAGTGGCGAAAGAACTGAATGTATAGGAAAGAACTCAAATTTACAGGTATGCATAACTTTTGAATCTGACCTCGGATTTCAAAATTAAGCTCATTTTCATGTTCTTGGGGTGGAATACATTCAAAAAGCGACATGGTTTTCGTGGGCGAGCTTTTCCTGTGGAGTTACCCCAAGGCATATCTCAAAATGGCGAAAGAACAGAATGTATAGGAAAGAACTCAATTTATAGGAATACATAACTTTTGAATCTGACCTCGGATTTCAAAATGAAGTTCATTTTCATGTTCTTTGGGGTGGAATACATTCAAAATATGACATGGTTTTCGTGGGCGAGCTTTTCCTGTGGAGTTACCCCAAGGCATATCTCAAAATGGCGAAAGAACTCAATGTATAGGAAAGAAGTCAATTTATAGGAATACATAACTTTTGAATCTGACCTCGGATTTCAAAATTAAGCTAATTTTCATGTTCTTCGGGGTGGAATACATCCAAAAAACGACATGGTTTTCGTGGGCGAGCTTTTCCTGTGGAGTTATCCCAAGGCATATCTCAAAATGGCGAAAGAACTCAATGTATAGGAAAGAACTCAATTTATAGGAATACATAACTTTTGAATCTGACCTCGGATTCCAAAATTAAGCTCATTTTCATGTTCTTCGGGTGGAATTCATCGAAAAAGCGACATGGTTTTCGTAGGCGAGCTTTTCCTGTGGAGTTATCCCAAGGCATATCTCAAAATGGCGAAAGAACTCAATGTATAGGAAAGAAGTCAATTTATAGGAATACATAACTTTTGAATCTGACCTCGGATTTCAAAATTAAGCTCATTTTCATGTTCTTCGAGGTGGAATACATTCAAAAAGCGACATGGTTTTCGTGGCGAGCTTTTCCTGTGGAGTTACCCCAAGGCATATCTCAAAATGGCGAAAGAAATCAATGTATAGGAAAGAACTCAATTTATAGGAATACATAACTTTTGAAACTGATCTCAGATTTCAAAATTAAGCTCATTTTCATGTTCTTCGGGGTGGAATACATTCAAAAAACGACATGGTTTTCGTGGGCGAGCTTTTCCTGTGGAGTTATCCCAAGGCATATCTCAACATGGCGAAAGAACTCAATTTATAGGAATACATAACTTTTGAATCTGACCTCGGATTTCAAAATTAAGCTCATTTTCATGTTCTTGGGGTGGAATACATTCAAAAAGCGACATGGTTTTCGTAGGCGAGCTTTTCCTGTGGAGTTATCCCAAGGCATATCTCAAAATGGCGAAAGAACTCAATGTATAGGAAAGAACTCAATTTATAGGAATACATAACTTTTGAATCTGACCTCGGATTTCAAAATTAAGCTCATTTTCATGTTCTTGGGGTGGAATACATTCAAAAAATGACATGGTTTTCGTGGCAGAGCTTTTCCTGTGGAGTTATCCCATGGCATATCTCAAAATGGCGAAACATTTAATAGAGAATCCCTTGTTCAAGAGATTATGATGATTTTCACAGATAGTGGCTTTGATTAGGTTCAATCCCTAAATATAAGAAATTTAGGGATTGAACCTCATCAAAGCCAATTAATTCTCCTGTAAAAGCAGAAGAACTAAAAGCAGAATTTATGACATATTGGCGCTTTAAAGAAACAACTGTTCATACATGATTAAAATCTCATTCTGGTTATCGCAAGCCCTGTTTTCAGATTCACACTTCGCAGTCTAACATCACAATGCTTCCTATTCATCTGAACTGAAGCGTCCTTTTGTTTTGCATTCTGTTATATTTTTGGTAAGGAAAGGCGGGGAGGATTTTAAAAAGAAAAACCCAGGAATCACTGATTTCCTTGTGACATGGATTTTGCTTCTTGGGAAGAAAGAAACTGAAAAGAGCTTATGTTCTTATCCACAAATAGTCCCAGTTTTTGTCAGTGCTCAGTATCTGGCTGGTTTTATCCACAGATACATGCCGTTGTTGAAATGCCTTTTGTAACTTTTAATATATATCTTTTGCCCTGTTTATTCTCTCTTCGTCAATATTATTTTCCTTTATTCCACCACAGAGATACTATTTAATCAACAATGTCTATCCATAACCGTTAATTTGAAAAACCTGTAAGGGTGTTTATCACACATATCCAGTTTGTTTCATGGGAGAATTCTGCAAATATTTTCTCCATTGCTTGGCTACCTTTAAATCTGATTGTTGCCTTGTCTGTGGCCAGATAAGAGCATAGGCCTAATGCCTCCTATTTGACTATAGCTTAGACTACGGCTCTTTATTCCACTTCTGATTATTATTGTTCTGACCAAGGCTTCTTGAGACAGTAACAATCACACGCTGTTCCCCAAAACCTTTTTTTAAAATTTCAACGGCTGTGAATTATATGCATTCACAGCCCGCAGTGAGTCCCAAACAGTTTATGAATAGCCCAAAAGAAGTCTGCCATAGTCTTTCGGGATAAGGCTGATAGGCACCCACCTTTATTTCCCTTGAAATGCTGCCAATGACTAAATTGCCAATTAGCTGTACAAGTGGAGAACGAAGTCAGCACAGAGCTTCAGAGTTTAAACCAACCAGTACGAACAAGGTTGCTTCCTGCAAAGGCTCATGTCCCTTTGCTCCTCCTTTATGTCTTATGGGAGGGCCAATCATCTCCAAGCCTTAGTCCCAAGTCGCCCCTTTTGTCTTAACTGTTCTTGCCTTCTGGCAGCTCTGTGCATACGCACACTGGGAACCGGATCCCTCTGTTCCTCTGCCACACTGATGTCAGATTCTGGAGGCTCTGGATTCAGCACACAACTCCCAGATGGCCCTGGCCCCATCTCTGTATCGGATGCAGGACCCTTGTCCGAGACTCCGGGACTGGCTCATGTTCCTCCCCACTGTCCAACTCTGCTGCCAGCTCCGCAGGCCTCCAGTGAGCCACAACACTTATCCCTTTCTCCATGTTCATGTTGGGACAAATGCTATAACTAAGACCCTGAAATTATTCAGAGGGCCAGGACAAGAAGTAAGCTTAATTCTAAAGAGTGATCCAACACAGAGCTAAGGAGAAATTTCCAGACAGTGAGAACATGTTGTGGCTGCTCCATCAACTGGAGGGTTTCACAAATAGTGTCAGCCCTGGTTTGATATCAGCCCTGTCCCAACTTGGTCTTCTAGGAAAGTAAGACTCTCGACTCTATCTGTAGTGAAAAGAATACTTGTACGAAAAGCCAAGTGGTTACAGTAGATCAAAGCCAGAACGGAGGTTTTGCATGTGAAAACTTCTCTATTAACTTTCCCTTTCTCATTACACACACACACACACACACACACACACACCATCTCCCATTTCTCCAGGTATATTCAAAGAAGTTGCTTTGGTAACTGTCCCTGCAAAGGCAGGCTAGATCTTGAGCCCTTATATTCCATTTCCCAGGCCTGGGACCTTGGGATGTTGAGTCGATGTCTCAGGAAGGCACTAAGCTTAGTTTCGGTTTCCCCATTCCCCCAGTTCCCTCCTCCCATAGTTTACGGCATGCTAATATCTAGCGAAGCAGGGCTGGAACAAAGGGTAACAGTTCTGACAAATAGGCTGGACAACCACTTGACCGGGATGGTATAAGATCTCCTGCCTTAAGCTGTGGGTTGGACTAGAAGACCTCCAAGTCCCTTCCAGCCCTATGATTCTACCTACTATGCCCCCAAGGTTATTCCCCCAAAGCACCACAGCCCTGGTGCTATACCCAGCCCGGTCTTGATCTAAGTCTATTTTCTAAGGGGGGTTGGACTAGATGACCTACAAGGTCCCTTCCAACTCTGTTAATCTAATATATTCTCCCTCGAGCCGCTCGGAGCATCCAGAGACTGGGATGTGCTTCTGAGTCCTCTTCTTGCAGGCTGAGCTTTAGATGAGGAAACGCTCCGCCCCTCACGTGGTATTGCGCAGCGTCTCCCCAGTCTTTTGCTCAGCCTCGAAGAGTCAGGCTGTGTTTTCAGAGAGCTCCTTGGCTGATCGTACATTTCTTGCCTATTTCTTGCCTATTCCAACTTCGTCTTCATAAGGTTTGCCTTTCCTTCCTCCTCCTGCGCAAAGGGTCTGGACTTAAGGGAAAAATTTCCCCGTCCCTGGGGCGGCTGTGGGCTCGCAGCAGCGATAGCGCGACCCCCCACCCTTATCAGATCGCGTCGCTGCCTCCGCGTTGCCTTTGGCACGCATTTCTTTTATTGCTGGATTCCCCCCACCCTAAACGCCGATCGGGAGGGTCATCGCCCCTAGGGCCCTAGGAGCTGAGCTGACCAGCAAGCCCTCCTTTTCCGTCCCGAAGGCGTCCCGACGGTTCAGCTTGCGGCCGCCATTTTGGCTCCGCATCGTGGTCGGGCGCCATTTTCAAATACTTTAGCTGCGGTGAATTGGAGCTCCAGGCCTTGGGTTAAAGCTTAGCTGCCCATCCCTTCCACCTGGCCCGCTCTTTTATTACTTGTTGGCCTCCCGCAGCCCGTTTCGGGGCGAAGTTGCAGCCCCCCCCCTCCGGTTTTCTTTTTCTTGTCTGGAGGCCTGCTGCCAGAGGCCCTCTCTTCAACTCTAGGCCTCAGGCGTTTATTTGACTGATTGGCCTGTACTGAGATACAGTTCTCCCTGTTACGGTTACTGTTTCTATAGATTTCAAAAAAAAAAAAAAAAAAAAACACCAAGAGTTCAATTCCTGACAGAGGGTTTTAATCCCATTGAAAAATCTGTGGCTACAATGCATATTATCCTTGATTTGCAGCAGCTTGTTTAGTGACTGTTCAAAGTTACAATGACATTGAAAAAAAAAAAAAAAAAAAGATATTTTTAAAACCAGGGGCTGTTTAGCTCCTGAAGCTAATGTATGGCATATTGTCACCTAATGTGAAATACAAATACAAAAAAAAAAAAAAAATTCTTTTTGTACATCAATATTTCTCATAGATATATAGAGGTATACGTAGAACCTGTATATTCACCTGGCATAAAACATAAAAATAAATAAAGGGAGAAGAAAAATTACAAATTAGAGTATATATATTTCTGTTATCTCCGTACATAACAAATTCCAAAAGGGGGAGCGGGCCAGCTTCATCGTCACCCGGCCTCATCCAGGCCTGATCTGGGCGAGCCAACCGCCCTTGCTAGTATTTATTATCTAACATGGCAGACGACAATCCCTCTAAACGTCCTTCCTTGAAGGCTAAGGCAAAGTCCCACTACTTGCGCAGGCAGGACAAGGAACCTAAGGGCTCTAGACAGGACAAGGAACCTTCCAAGGCCTCCCAACGTGACGCCTCAAGGCGCCACAAAGCGTTGGAAAAAGAGTCTGACAGGCGTGCAGGAGTCCCGCCCGGAGCCGTCAATACTTCCTCCTCCAACCACTTTTACACCCACTGCTGCTGGTCTGCGCCAGGACGAACCCTCTACCTCCGAGGTTCCGCCTCACATCAGGGCTTGGATGGAATCAGCCATCCGCCAGAGCATTGCAGAGGGACTACAACACATGACCAGATCAGTCTTCTCTCCATGAGCCTCCGAGCACGACTCTTTATCCATCAGATCCCTTCCACAACCGGTCCCCCCGGTTGATCAGGTACTCTCTCAGAGGGACAGCCCTCCTCCGGTTGGGGCCCAGGTGGAGGAGGAAGGGGACTTTGGGGATTTCAGGGAAGAGGAAGAGGACTCCCAGATGGGATCCTCCGCTACAGTGAAACCCTCTTAGAGGCTGACATCATGGAGGGGAGATGTCGGAGGACGAGGCACTTCCCCCGACCAACCCACTTTTGGGGGGCTGTTCAAGCCGCACATGTTCAAGTCCCTCCTCCTTAAGGCCAAGTATGTCTCTGGCCTTCTTCCCCAGTCCCCTGCAAACCTTCCCCCCGTCCCAGAGGGCCCGGAGGACTCCATTTTCACCCAACCAGTGGTGGAAGCTGAGGTCATCCCTTCCCCTTCCATCTTCGTGGATCCGGTAGCGAAGCACTCCACAGGGACCCCTCCTACACCCTCTAGCCAAGACAAGAGATTCCTTAATCTCGATTCGGCACTATCTAGCCTTCTGAACATTCCGGAACTTGATGACCCCATTGTGGGTCTGGTTTTCTCCTCTACCCCTTGTGAGGCCCTAGAGGCCTTGAAACCTGATGACATGCGGGCGGAGTTGGCGCTGCGCAGGGCCCACCTATATGACGCCTGGGCCATTAAATCAGCTATGGCCGCTCCTTTTTCACAAGGTCCTCTATCCGCTGGCTACGTCAGCTCAAGGAACACGTCCCGCTTCCAATCTCAGAGCACACCAGGACATAGCGAAGTTAGTGGCTGCAGCCGAGTTCTCGGCTGACGCCACTTACCAATCGGTAAAATTCTCTTCCAGGGCCATCACATCGCACGTCACGGCTCGCCGCATGCTGGCTCAAACACTGGCAGACGGACGTAAAGAATAAGGTCAAGCTGGCCACTGCTCCCACTAAGGGAGATAAACTGTTTGGCCCAGCTTGGAACCACTGTTGGTCGAGGACCGCAGTAAGAGAAAGTATCTACCCCCTTCCCGCCCAGATACCCTAGACCCACTTCCTTCCGATCCCAGGACCGCACGGTCCCGGGCGACAGGACCAGACGCGGTGGCAGCTACAAGAGACCCTTTCGGGGATCGGGAGGAAGGCCCTACCGCAGAAGGTGGAGCCTCTTCCTCCCTCCCCATTGGCGGCCGCCTCAGCCACTTCGCTGCCCAATGGGACATATCCACATCCGATGCATGGGTTAGGGACACAATCAGGTTTGGCCTCGCCCTGGAGTTCAGGTCCCCCTGATTATTTCATCCCATCCCCCTCCTCAAGGGATCCCTCCAAGCGTGCACCAATGGATGCAGCCATCCATCATCTTCTTGACATCCAGGCCATTCAACCTGTCCCTCCGAATCAGAGAGAAAAGGGCTTTTACTCTCCTTTGGGGTGCCCAAACACTCTGGGGGTTGGAGAGTCATCCTGGACTTGAAACAGCTCAACCGTCACCTTATCCAGCGTAGGTTCAATATGCACTCCTTGCAATCTATTCTTTTAGGCTCCAGGCGGGAGACTGGTTATCTTCCATAGATCTTTTCGGAGGCATTCCTCCATATTCCAATCAGGCCCTCCCATTACAAATTCCCCAGGTTCTGTCATAATAGCCTTCACTATCAATACGTGGCCCTTCCCTTTGGACTGGCCTCGGCCCCCGGACCTTCACCAAGGTCCCGGCGGCCCTGGCGGCTCATCTCAGGAGCGTTCCCGTCCGCCTCCACTGCTACTTGGGCGTTATCCTTATTCTATCCCCGTCCAAATCCCAGGCAGTCAGGGATACCAGGGTCACCCTCTCCGCCTTATGGGCACACGGGTTTCTAGTCAATTGGCAAAGAGCCAACTTACCCCTTCCACCCGAATCAACCTCTTGGGTGCCATAATTTATTCCGTTTCTCAAAGAGTTTTCCTCTCTCCGGAGAGGTTCCTTAGCATTCAAGCCCTGGTCAAACAAAGCAGGCGTTCAAGGAGGGTGGCCTTGCTGGACTTCTCTGAATTGTTGGGCAAAATGGTGTCACCCATCTCTATTATTCCCTGGGCCCGTCTACACAGTAGATCCCTCCAGTGGCTCCTGCTCCCGTTCCAACGATCCGGAAGAAGCAACTCGAAGGCCAGAATCAGGGTCCCTCCAAGGGTCCTCACGTTTCTTCTCTGGTGGACCAATCCCGCCATCAACAGAGGCCACCTCTTCGCGGAACCTCAATGACTCTCCGTCACTACGGACGCAAGCCTGTCCGGTTGAGGCGCTCATCTCGACTCGCTCTCGGCACAGGGCAAATGGTCGCCGACCGAGCAGAGGTGCAGTATCAATTGGCTAGAGCTTCACGCTGTCCATCTGGCCCTGTGCAGTTTTTCCTCAGATCCGCAAACATCACGTTCTCGTTCTCACGGACAACGTCACGGCCAATGCCCATATCAACAGGCAAGGGGGCACCCAGTCCATTCAGCTAATGAGGGAAGCCGAGCGCCTTTGCCGCTGGGCAGAATCCAACCTCCTATCTCTAAAAGCCAAACACATCTCCGGAGTAGACAATACTCAGGCGGACTGGCTGAGCAGGGCCACGGTGGACCAGGCAGAATGGCGTCTCCATCCATCCCTATTCGAGGAAGCGTCCAGAATATTCGGCCTTCCGGTGGTGGACCCTTTCGCCTCTCCGTCCAACACTCAGCTTCCACGGTTCTTCTCCCGGTATCCGTCTCACCGGTCGGAGAATCACAACGCCATGCTTTGCCCATGGCCCCCAGGGCTCCTATATGCCTCCCCTCCGCTCCCGTTAGTTCCCAGAGTAATACAGAAACTCATTCAGGAGAGGGCAGACCTTCTCCTGGTGGCTCCCTATTGGCCCAGGCGACCGTGGTTTGCGGACCTCCGCTTTTTATCGGTAACGCCCCCATGGAGGATCCCCCCGGACTGGGTCTCCCTCTCTCAGGGGCCCCTTCTGCATCCGGAGCCTCAATGGCTCCAGTTAGCCGTCTGGAGGTTGAGCGGATCCGCCTGACTAGTGAGAAGCCCTCAGTCAAGTCATCGACACTATTTTGGCCGCCAGGCGACCTTCCACTACACGAATTTATGATGCCACTTGGAAGGGGTTCTGCAGGTGGTGTAGCGGGTCTCAGATTGATCCCCTCTCTCCCTCTGTTGCTCAGATCCTAGAATTCTTCAGGAAGGCCTCCGCAAGGGGCTCGCACCTAACACCCTGAGACTACAATTTTCTGCCCTCTCGACCGTGGTCTCCTGTGATAACTACGGTTCCCTTTCTCATCACCCCCGAATTAGATCTTTCCTTAGGGGCGCCACCAACCTGTGCCCTCCCACTGTTCACAGGTTCCCCACATGGGACCTCAACAAGGTCCTCGTTTCTCTTACTCGTTCCCCGTTCGAGTCTTTGAGGGATTCATCCCTTCAGTTTCTCACCTTTATGGTAGTTTTTTCTAGTAGCCATTACTTCTGCTCGTCGAGTTTCGGAATTAGCAGCTCTGTCAGTCAGGAGCGATCTATGCATGTT
Organism: Notechis scutatus; assembly: GCF_049901735.1. NCBI lineage: Eukaryota > Metazoa > Chordata > Lepidosauria > Squamata > Elapidae > Notechis > Notechis scutatus. Next base: position 24,007,041 of record NC_142017.1, read on the forward strand.
CCATGCAGACCGAGTGGTCCTTCGTCCCGACCCCACCTTCCTACCAAAAGTCAACTCTCCCTTCCATAGGTCACAGGAACTGGTTCTACCAAACTTTTGCCCTAGGCCCTCCAGGAGCAGGGGGGTCCTCTGGCACTCCCTAGATGTTAGAAGGGCCTTGCGTATATATATTAAGCGCACTCAATCCATGAGAAAGTCGGAATCCCTCTTCCTATCCTTTCAACCCAGGTCACTGGGGCTTAGGGTTTCTCCTTCCACCATCAGTCGCTGCATCAGGGCCACCATTGCGAGGTGCTACCTTTCCCATTCCCTGCCCGCTCCGGGTGGAATAACCGCCCATTCCACCAGAAGTGCAGCCACCTCGGCGGCCTGGGCCACGCAAGCCCCCATCGCTGACATTTGTCGGGCAGCCACCTGGACCTCTCCGTCCCCGTTTATCAGACATTATAAAATAGATACGTACGCCTCAGCGGAGGCCTCTTTTGGCCGACGGGTCTTACAGAGGATCATCAGTGATCCGGAGGGGCCTTCGGGCCAGACGGAGTCCCACCCGTAGGACAGCCCAGCTTTGGTATGTCCCAGTCTCTGGATGCTCCGAGCGGCTCGAGGAGAATGGGCGTTGGTTCTTACCTGATACGCCCCTTCTCGGCGAGCCGCGAGGAGCATCCAGCCCCACCCTAATTTCTCCGTCTGGTGGGGACTCTTGCTTCAGCCAAGGAGCCAATAGTAGATTAGAAAGAATTAATAACCTCTCTTCTCGTTATCGCAAAAACTGGGGAGACGCTGCGCAATACCACGTGAGGGGCGGAGCGTTTCCTCATCTAAAGCTCAGCCTGCAAGAAGAGGACTCAGAAGCACATCCCAGTCTCTGGATGCTCCTCGCGGCTCGCCGAGAAGGGGCGTATCAGGTAAGAACCAACGCCCAATCACAGGCATTCTTGCTTAGAGAGAATTGTGTGCAGATCAAGCACTAGGCAGGTGGATTTTGCAAAGTACACCCTTTATAAATAATAGCAATATGCAATTAAATAATAGCATATGTTGTTTATATAGTTTGACTAGATGTTTCTATAGCTGTTCTAACAAATGCTTCAATATTTGCTTTCCTTGGTGTCTTCCTATATTGGTGTGTTTTTGTCTCCCGGGACAACTTTAAGATATGTGGACATCAACTCCCAGAATTCCCCAGCCAGTATGTGGAGAGAGGAATTTTGGGAATTGAAGTCCACACATCTTAAAGTTGAGTAGGTTGAAAAACACGGCTCTTTTGGACAGAAACTATTCTGCTTTGCTTTTGAGAAAGGAAAATGTAACTCTTGTTTTGATCGTGCTCTGTTTTACAAGGTTTGAGAGACTATAAATAAAATAAAATAAAATAAACAGAATGGCGCTTAAGGCTTGCATAGAACCAGTTGTACTTGCAAGCATCTGAACAGCACCTTCCAAAAGTTACTGCTCTGCACTGCTCAGGAAATTCATTCTAACATTTGAAATTTCCTGAGTAGCAGAAGCGGTAACTTTTGAGAGGCACTGCTCATATGCTTGCAAATGCAATTGGCTCTATCCAAGCAAATCATTCAGGGTGGGAAAGGATTCACTTGAAGAAATTTAGCCCAAGGTTCTTGCGTGCACTTATATCCCTTGTTAATTCTTTTAAGCTTAGCTTTTCTCAGTTGAGGAGGTCAAAAGCCATTAACCAAAAAAAAAAAAAAGTGTAAAACAGCTGGCTTCTGGAAATGAGTTTAGACATCTGCCTGCAACTGCCTGTGCGGTTCTTAACTCCTCGTGAGGAGCAGAAGTTTTTTCAAAGCAATAGGTGGAATGGGGAACTATAAGGTACACAAAACCTATTACTCACTCTTTCAGCTTGCCCAAGAGTTGTAGGAAGTGATTTCAGAGATGGGAGTTAATGTATCGTAGGAGTCTCCGTCATGAGTGATTGACTGTTTCTGACTAGCCATGTGTCTGGACTTAATCCTTTGAAGACAGGTAGTCCTTGACTCACAACCATTAGTTTAGTGGCCTTTCAAAGTTACAGCAGGACTGAAAAAGAGTGACATAGCAATAGCAATAGTGCTTAAGACTTATATACCGCTTCACCGTGTTGTAACAGCTCTCTCTAAGTGGTTTACAGAGTCAGCCTCTTGCCCACAACAATCTGGCTTCTCATTTTACTGACCTGGGAAAGATGGAAGGCTGAGTCAACCTTGAGCTGGTCAGAATCTAACTCCTAGGAGTGGGTAGAGTTAGCCTACCACGCTGCATTCTAACCACTGCGTATCATGGATGGATGGATGGATGGAAAGGAGAGAAGAAGGAAGGAAAGGGAAGGGAAGGGCAAAAATAATGACAATAGCAGTATCGCTTAGACTTATTTAACACTTCACAGTGTTTTAATAGCCCTCTCTAAGCAGTTTCCAGGGTCAGCCTCTGGCCCCCAACAATCTGGGTCCTCATTTTACCCACCTTGGAAGGCTGAGTCTACCTTGAACCTAGTGAGATTCAATCTGCCAAATTGCAGGCAGCCAGCAATCAGCAGAAGCAGCCGGCAGTTCTGCACTCTAACCACTGCGCCACCGAGGCTCATGGCTATGGCTGTTTTTCACATTTCCGACTGTTTCATAGTCATATGATCAATACTCAGATGCTTGGCAACTGGAATTCTGGGAGTTGAAGCCTTCAAGTTGCCAAGGTTGGAGACCCCTGATCTAAACTGTGAACATCAGATGTTGGTTGACTTACTGTTCCATATTCAACATCCTTCCCCAAACAGATGCCTTCTAGAGGTGTTAAGACTCCAACTCCCATAATGCTCACCCAAGGGAGCCCATCCTGATTGGAAATTGTAGAAATTGAAGGCAGGCAGAGGTTGTCCTCCACTTACAAACGTTCGCTTTAGCGACTGTTGCAACGGCGCTGAAAGAAAATAACTTACAACTGGCCCTCACTCTTACCACCATTGCAATCTCCCCAAAGTGGCGTGAACAAAAGTTGGGCGCTTGGCAACCAAGGATGTATTTATGACCGTTTGCAACATCCTGGGCCACGTGATCGCCATTTGTGACTCTCCCAGCCGGCTTCCGAACACACCAAGTCAATGGGGGAAGCCGGTTTCGCTTAACAACTGTGTGATTCACTTAACAACTGTAGTGAATCGCGTAACAGCCGTGGCAAAAAAAAGGGAGTCGTACAACAGGGCGCAACTCACTCAACAACCTTCTTGCCTAGCAGTGGGAATTGTGATCCCAGTTAAGGTTGCGGACTACTTGTATCTCAGAAGAGCATCCATTTGGGACTGGCTGCTGTAAACATTTGCGCCGTTGGAATGACATCTTTCTTTGGCAGCGATCTGACAGTTTTCTTCATGTGTTGACTTTGCTTATCTGTGTTCCTGGCATTTTCCCAACCGTGTGGAGTTATTGCTTAGCCTTCACGTCTGAAATTCCTTCTCTTGACCTGCCAGACTAATGACCTCATCTTGCCTTGACTGGACTTATAGTTACAGTTTTTGTTGACCATGTTTTGGCCTTGATTCTCTGCAGCCAAAGGCTGTTCCTGGGAGAGTTTTTTCTCCAGCCAGAAGGTAACCGGGCCATTGGGGGCAAAGTTGGAGCTAATAAAGGGACTCCGACTGATTATCGGACTGTGTTGCCTTTGTGCCATGCCCCTTTGGGTCATCACACACAGCTCCAGGAATTCTCTGCCAGCAACTCAAAAATGAATTTCTTTGATTTGTTTTCCAGTCTCCTCTCAGCCATGACCTCATCCTTAACCTGACTCAGGACGGAATCAAACTGCTATTCGATGCTTTCAATCAAAGACTGAAGGTAATCTCACGCCCAAAAGTTACAGTTCTCCCTTTCTGCGCATCTAACCAAAAGAGTCCATGCATGTTTGGCAGTACAGGTTGTTGCAAAACCGACACCATGTTCTGAGCCACAACCGTGCAGCTGTGTCTCCATGGCTACTGCTTCTCCCCAGTATTTACATCGTGTGTGTTTACTGGTCTGGCTGCTGCTGCTGCAGTGATATTGATACTGACACTTTTATTGGTCTGGATTTAATGCCTTAATTTTAGATCCCTGTACAAGATTTGAGCGTGTTGTTTTAGCCCAGAATATCCTGACAGCTTTTGGATCAGCAGGGAGGTTGGATTTCACAAGAAGAAGCCTCCCTAATTTGTAGTCCTTGACTTACAATATTCATTTAGTGGCTGTTCGAAGTTACAGCCGCACTAAAACAGTGACTTATGACCATTTTTTCACACTTGTAGCATCCCCCATGGTCACACGATCAAGATTCTGGTGCTTGGCAACTGATTTATATCTATGTTGCTTGCAGCATCCTGGGATCACATGATTCCCTTTTGTGACCTAAGAAGCAAAGGCAATGGGGGAGCCAGGTTCACTTAATGACCATGTGGCTTAACTGCAGCAGTTGTGGTTCCCTTAACAGCTGTGGCAAGAAAGCTCGTAAAATGGGGCAAACATTAAGTCTCACAGCAGCGGAAATTTTGGGTTCAGTTATGGTTGTAAGTCGAGGACTACCTGTATAAGGAAGGTGATGGGTGAGCCTCTGTTTGGCTTCCCTTCTCCATATTTGGGCTGGCAGAGGCTGCCCACTATCTCTTGGGCAGCTCCTTCCTTGCTCCGGCCCAATTGTGCCATTCTCGTTTAATCGTTTTCTCATCGGTCATATCCAATTTTGCTATTTGGCAGCATCTTGCAGAACCTGTGGGCCTCCCTTTACTTTATTGGAACATAATGGAGTAACAGAATTGGCAGGGGCCTTTGGAGGTCTTCTAGTCCAACCCCGTACTCTACTAGAAGAACCTCTGTTCCTCTCCTTTTTTGTGCCATGCGGGCAAAGTATTTTAGAGTTTTTAAGAAGCTTTGCCTTCCTTCTCAACCAGGGGAGCCATGCTTCTCCCCCTGTTGAAGCTCCTGCAGGTGTGGGGCAGAATTTGTTGGGGGGGAATAATGTCTTCTCATAGATCAGCCAAGCTCTCTTAAGCAACTTAGTGCTGCCCGGGTTTATGGAAGCTTTTGAAGTAAGCCATTGGTGAAGTCACTCTCTCCAGTGGCATTTGGGCAGAATGTGGTTTATCATGTGCGAACCATAGTTGATTCATGGGAAAAGCAAACCATGGTTGACCATGATATGCAAAGCAGCAGCTGAACATTGATTTTGCAGCTTTTGAGACTGATAGATGATGTTTGGCTTTGGCCTTCTGCGTTGACCACTTTGTCATTGTTACGAGGGTTGGCTTTCTGTCAGGATTCCAGCGATCGCCCTAATTAAATCATGATTCTCGAGCCAAACTTCAAAAAACTTCAAAAGATGTATTAGAGGCGACATACAGGTCATGCACCTGTTATGAAGCCAACTCTGAGTGTGTCATAAATCAGATTCTCCAATTAAGCACCTTCACGGGCTGGATGTCACATTCTCCAATTAAATATCTTCCAGATTTCCTTCCTTCCCCCCCTTGTTTATGGCAACTATAAAACAGGCATAGGAATGTTTTATGAGTTGACACACTTCTGTTAATGTTATATGTAAATGAAGATTCAACCATCCAGGCCAAAAGTAACCCAAAAAGGTTTGTGTTCCTTTACTATGGCTGTGCTTTCATTTCTTCTTTTTTATCTCCTCCTCTGCTTCTTTGCCATTCTAGCCCACCCTCGTCTCTTACTTTTTCTCGTATCCTTCCTGCTTTCCGTAACACACATCTTCAGATCCATTGCTCCGGGCATTAAAACTGTTTTTCAACCTTGGCCCCTTTAAGAAGCATGGACTTAAACATGCTTTTACAAGAAGAGTACTACACTCCTCTGTTCGCAACTGAATACCCTACACCACCAGGCTTGAGATTCTAGGCTTAGACAACCTTGAACTACCCTGGCTAAGATTGGGCTTAAGCATAGTACATAAAATCATACGTTACAACGTCTTACCAGTTAATGAATATTTCAGCTTTAACCACAACAACACAAGAGCGCACAACAGATATAAACTGAACGTAAACCACTCCAAACTAGATTGCAGGAAATATGATTTCAGCAACAGAGTGGTCAGTGTCTGGAACTCACGACCTGATTCTGTTGTCACCTGCTCAAACCCCCACTCCTTTACCCTCAAACTAACCTCTGTCCTAAGAGGTCTGTAAGGGACGTGCATAAGCGCACAATCGTGCCTACTGTCCCTGTCCTATTGTCCCCAATTATTAGTTCCTATTTCATGTATTTAAACTTAGGTTTATTCTTATTTCTATTGTATTGTAAGTGTTTGACAAAATAAATAAATAAAATAAATACATGCTGGCTGGGGAATTCTGGGAGATGAAATCCAGGTCTCTTCAGGGGACTAATGCTAAAGAAGCAAATTCAAACTAAAAATAGAACTGGAACTAAATATCCTTCTCTCCCTTTGTTTTATTCCCATGTAATTGTATGTTTTTAAGTTTATCTTTGACTAACATCCTTACAGAAGTCAAATATGCTCTACAATTCCAGGGGACATTGATTAATTAATTTATCATCGTTTTTACAATTTCTGTTTCTCTTTTTTAGGTGATTGAAGTTTATGACTTGACTAAAGTGAAGTTAAAGTACTGGTAAGTAGCTAGATGGTCTCTCCAATGGCCACGAAAAAAGACTATTAAGACATTTTCAATTCTGTAACAGCTGGGCTGTCTATAGGAGGAGCATGTCAGAAGAGAAAGGATGGTAGCTCCAATTATGCAACCAAATTCCTGCCTTTTTTATGTACATTGGAGTCTTCAAACTTGGCCAACTTTAAGACTTGTGCACTTCAACTCCCAGAATTCCTCGACCAGCCTTGCTGGCTGAGGAATTCTGCGAGTTGAAGTCCGCAAGTCTTAAAGTTGGCCAAGTTTGGAGACTCCTGATATACACCAGAAAAATTCATATAGTTGTGACTACCGAGTTGACATTTTGGACTCACCCCAAGGACATCAAATTTCTTGAGATACTTCTTGAAGGAAAATGGTTAAAACTGGTGGGTTTTGAAAGAGCCGTGTCTTGCTTAAACATGCTCAAAAGGGAAATTTAGAAGATTGAAAAGAGAGATTGGAGTTTACAGATTGTATCCTCTCCGATCCAGCACAGTGCAGATGAATTTTGAGTTACCTCAGATGAGGAAGCCAGATAATGTTATTTATATTATAATATATATATATATATATATGTGTGTGTGTGTGTGTGTGTGTGTGTATGTTGTACCAACGTTTCAGCAGTATGTGGATCTTTGGTTATTGGGTTTTCTCGCGTAAGATTGGAAGTGTCTAGGAAGCGTTTGATGAAGTCTCATTCATCATCTTCAGGCTTGTGTCTTCTGCTCTGTGCTTCTCAGAGGCACAGAGCAGAAGACACAAGCCTGAAGATGATGAATGAGACTTCATCAGCGTTGCCTAGACACTTCCAATCTTCGTGAGAAAACCCGAATAACAAAGATCCATATATATATATATATATATATATATATATATATATATATATATATATATATATATATATATATATATATATTTCAGATAGAAGCTTTGGTTGCAAACTATTGGATAGCTGTTGTATGACCAATTGCCTTCCTAATTTATCTGAGAGAAATATCCATTAAACCAAGCATCTTTTTAAAAATCTGATCTTGTACAAACTGTCCCTTTGTAGCTTAATAAGTAAACAAAGGTAGATTTTTTTGCCTACCCTTGATGGGTGAACCAGCAAACCAAAAAGGTCTATTTAATGACAGTTTCTTACTGCGTGTTTGCTGGAGAACGATGGTTATTTTCAGGATGAAACATGGCCTGTTTGAAACGGCCTTTAGGGCAAAGTGGGATCTTCAGCTCCGTGTGGCATTGGGAATCCTGGCTGGTATAACCTAATCCGGTTACCACAACTTCATTGTTAAATTCTGTGTCACAAAATTCCCTCCCTGGTGTCTTAGAGCAGCCCTTATCGTTCGACTGATCTTAATCCGTCAAATTGTTGGGCTAGGATTGTGTTGATCTTCTGAGGGAGGAATAAAGCAGGTAAATTCCGCCACATGCTATCCCATCCTCCACACCCCATTGCGTCGATCTTGCTGGAGGGGCGCTTCTCCCTCGAGCCGCTCGGAGCATCCAGAGACTGGGATGTGCTTCTGAGTCCTCTTCTTGCAGGCTGAGCTTTAGATGAGGAAACGCTCCGCCCCCTCACGTGGTATCGCGCAGCGTCTCCCCAGTCTTTTGCTCAGCCTCGAAGAGTCAGGCTGTGTTTTCAGAGAGCTCCTTGGCTGATCGCACATTTCTTTCCTATTACAACCCTCTCGTCTTGATAAGGTTTGCCTTTCCTTCCTCCTCCTGCGCAAAGGGTCTGGACTTAAGGGAAAATTTTCCCCGTCCTTGGGGCAAAGCTGCGGGCTCGCAGCGCGATAGCGCGACCCCCCACCCTTATCAGATCGCCGCTGCCTCCGCGTTGCCTCGTGGCACGGCGTTTTCTTTACTGCTGGATTCCCCCACCTTAAACACCGATCGGGAGGGTCATCGCCCCTAGGGCCCTAGGCGCTGAGCTGACCAGCAAAGCCCTCCCTTTCCGTCCCGAAGGCGTCCCGGCCAGTTCAGCTTGCGGCCGCCATTTTGGCTCCGCATCGTGGTCGGGCGCCATTTTGAATTTCTTTAGCTGCGGTGAATTGGAGCCCCAGGCCTTGGGTCAAAGCTTAGCTGCCCATTTCTTCCACCTGGCTGGCTCTTTTATTACTTGTTGGCCTCCGCAGCCCGTTTTCGGGCGAAGTTGCAGCCCCCCTCCGGTTTTATTTTTCTTGTCTGGAGGCCTGCTGCCAGAGGCTCTTTCTTCTACCATAGGCCTCAGGTGTTTATTTGACTGATTGGCCTGTACTGAGATATACGAAGTTCTCACTGTTACGGTTACTGTTTAAAAAAAAAAAAAAAAGAAAGAAAAGAAATCTATCTATATATATATATATACTTAATACAAATACAAAGGAATATATTAAAAAAAAAAAATAATAATAATTTTTGTTTTGTACAATAATATTTTTCGTAGATATATAAATATATACGGATAACCTGTATATACTTTTGGTACAAGAGCATAATAAAGATAAAAAATCAATCAAAAGGAAAAGGAAGAATTACAACTAGAGTATCTATTTTTCTGTACATACTATATTTCTTAGATACCTTACTGTTATCTCTGTACACAACAAATTCCAAAAGGGGAGAGGGCCAGCTTCACCTTCACCCGGCCTCATCCAGGCCTGATCTGGGCGAGCCAACCGCCTTTGCTAGTATTTGTATCTAACATGGCAGGCGACAATCCCTCTAAACGTCCTTCTTTGAAGGCTAAGGCAAAGTCCCACTACTTGCGCAGGCAGGACAAGGAACCTAAGGGCTCTAGACAGGACAAGGAACCTTCCAAGGCCGCCCAACGTGACGCCTTAAGGCGCCACAAAGCGTTGGAAAAAGAGTTTGACCGGCGTTCAAGGAGTCCCGCTCGGAGCCGTCAATACCTCCTCCTCCAAACCCTTCTACCTCTGCTCAATCTCTCCCCTCAGACCCCTCTTCCCTACCTAGGCGCAGTTCGCCAGGGTCTTCCGACCCCGGACCTCCGACCAGACGGACCCCGAAGCCACCTTTACACCCACAGCCGCTGGTCTGCGCCACGATGAACCCTCTACCTCCGGGGTTCCACCTCACATCAGGGCTTGGATGGAATCAGCCATCCGCCAGGGCATAGCAGAGGACTACAACACATGACAAGATCAGGCTTCTCTCCGCGAGCCTCCGAGCACGACTCGATATCAATCAGATCCCTTCCACAACCGGTCCCCCAGTTGATCAGGTACTCTCTCAGAGGGACAGCCCTCCTCCGATTGGGGCCCAGGTGGAGGAGGAAGGGGACTTTGGGGATTTCAGGGAAGAGGAAGAGGATTCCCGGATGGGATCCTCCCGCTACAGTGAACCCCTCTTAGAGGCTGACATCATGGAGGGGAGATGTGGGAGGACGAGGACCCTTCCCCCGACCAACCCTCCTTTGGGGGCTGTTCAAACCGCATATGTTCAAGTCCCTCCTCCTTAAGGCCAAGAATGTCTCTGGCCTTCTTTCCCAGTCCACTGCAGAAACCCCCTGTCCCAGAGGGCCCGGAAGACTCCATTTTCACCCAACCAGTGGTGGAAGCTGAGGTCATCCCATCCCCTCCCATCTTCGTAGATCTGGTAGCGAAGCAACTTACCTCCTCAGGGACCCCTCCCACTCCCTCTAGCCAAGACAAGAGATTCTTTAATCTCGATTGGCTCTGTCTAACCTTCTGAATATCCCGGAGGTTGATGACCCCATTGTGGGTCTAGCCTCCTCCTCTACCCCTAGTGAGGCCCTAGAGGCCTTGAAACCTGAGGACAGGCGGGCGGGCAGGCGCTACGCAGGGCTCACCTATCTGACGCCTGGGCCATTAAATCAGCTATGGCCGCCTCATTTTTCACGAGGTCCTCTATCCGCTGGCTACGTCAGCTCAAGGACCACATCCCTGCTTCCAATCTCAGAGCTCACCAGGATATAGCGAAGTTAGTGGCTGCAGCCGAGTTCTCGGCTGACGCCACTTACCAGTCGGTAAAATTTTCTTCCAGGGCCATCACGTCGCACGTCACGGCTAGACGCATGCTATGGCTCAAACACTGGCAGGCGGACGTAAAGAATAAGGTCAAGCTGGCCACTGCTCCCATTACGGGAGATAAACTGTTTGGCCCAGCTTTGGAACCACTGCTGGTCGAGGGCGCAGTAAGAGAAAGTATCTGCCCTCCCTTTTCGAAGATCGGAGGCCAGGGGCTCTCAGCCCTTCGGAGGAGCTTTCCACGCCCCTTCTACCAACCCCCTTCCCGCCCAGATACCCTAGACCCCTTCCTTCCGATCCCAGGACCGCACGGACCGGGCGACAGATCCAGGCGGTGGCGGCTACAAGAGACCCTTTCGGGGATCGGGAGGAAGGCCCTACCGCAGAAGGTAGAGCCTCTTCCTCCCCCATTGGCGGCCGCCTCAGCCACTTCGCCGCCCAATGGGACATATCCACATCCGATGCATGGGTTAGGGACACAATCAGGTTTGGCCTCGCCCTGGAGTTCAGGTCCGCTCCCCTGATTGTTTCTTCCCCTCCCCCTCCTCAAGGGATCCCTCCAAACGTGCACTAATGGATGCAGCCATCCATCATCTTCTTGACATCCAGGCCATTCAACCTGTCCCTCCGGATCAGAGAGGAAAGGGTTTTACTCCCATCTCTTTGTGGTGCCCAAACACTCTGGGGGTTGGAGAGCCATCCTGGACTTGAAACGGCTCAACCGTCACCTTATCCAGCGTAGATTCAAAATGCACACTTTGCAATCAATTCTTTTAGGCACCAGGCGGGGAGACTGGTTATCTTCCATAGATCTTTCGGAGGCATACCTCCATATTCCAATCAGGCCTTCCCATTTCAAATTCCTCAGGTTCTGTCATAATAGCCTTCATTATCAATCGTGGCCCTTCCCTTTGGACTGGCCTCGGCCCCCGGACCTTCACCAAGGTCCTGGCGGCCCTGGCGGCTCATCTCAGGAGCGTTCCCGTCCGCCTCCACTGCTACTTGGGCGATATCCTTATTCTATCCCGTCCAAATCCCAGGCAGTCAGGGATACCAGGGTCACCCTCTCCACCTTACAGGCACACGGGTTTCTAGTCAATTGGCAAAAGAGCCAACTTACCCCTTCCACCCGAATCAACCACTTGGGTGCCATAATTGATTCGGTTTCTCAAAGAGTTTTCCTCTCCCAGGAGAGGTTCCTTAGCATTCAAGCCCTGGTCAAACAGATCAGGCGTTCAAGGAGGGTGGCCTTACTGGACCTCTCTAAATTGTTGGGCAAAATGGTGTCATGCATCTCTATTATTCCCTGGGCCCGTCTACACAGCAGATCCCTCCAGTGGTTCCTGCTCCCGTTCCAACGATCCGGAAGAAGCAACTCGAAGGCCAGAGTCAGGGTCCCTCCAAGGGTCCTCACGTCTCTTCTATGGTGGACCAATCCCGCCATCAACAGAGGCCACCTCTTGGCGGAACCTCAACGACTCACCGTCACGACGGACGCAAGCCTGTCGGTTGGGGCGCTCATCTCGACTCGCTCTCGGCACAGGGCAGATGGTGGCCGTCCGAGCAAAGGTGCAGCATCAATTGGCTAGAGCTTCACGCTGTCCATCTGGCCCCTGCGCAGTTTTCCTCAGATCCGCAAACATCACGTCCTCGTTCTCACGGACAACGTCACGGCCAAGGCCCATATCAACAGGCAAGGCGGCACCCAGTCCATCCAGCTAATGAGGGAAGCCGGCGCCTTTGCGCTGGGCAGAATCCAACCTCCTATCACTAAAAGCCGAACACATCTCCGGAGTAGACAATACTCAGGCGGACTGGCTGAGCAGGGCCACGGTGGACCAGGCAGAATGGCGTCTCCATCCATCCCTATTCGAGGAAGCGTCCAGAATATTCGGCCTTCCGGTGGTGGATCTCTTCGCCTCCCGTCCAACACTCAGCTTCCACGGTTCTTCTCCCGGTATCCATCTCACCGGTCGGAGAATCACAACGCCATGCTTTGCCCATGGCCCCCAGGGCTCCTATATGCCTTCCCTCCGCTCCCGTTAGTTCCCAGAGTAATACAGAAACTTCTTCAGGAGAGGGCAGACCTTCTCCTGGTGGCTCCCTATTGGCCCAGGCGACCGTGGTTTGCGGATCTCCGCATTTATCGTAGCGCCCCATGGAGGATCCCCGGACAGGGTCTCCCTCTCTCAGGGGCCCCTTCTGCATCCGGAGCCTCAATGGCTCCAGTTAACCGTCTGGAGGTTGAGCGGATCCGTCTGACTAGTGAGAATCTCTCGAGTCAAGTCATCGACACTATTTTGGCCGCTAGGCGACCTTCCACTACTGCAATTTATGATGCCACTTGGAAGGGGTTCTGCAAGTGGTGTAGCGGGTCTCAGGTTGATCCCCTCTCTCCCTCTGTGGCTCAGATCCTAGATTTTCTTCAGGAAGGCCTTCGTAAGGGCTCGCACCTAACACCCTGAGGCGACAAGTTTCTGCCCTCTCAACCGTGGTCTCCTGTGATAACTACGGTTCCCTTTCTCATCACCCCGAATTAGATCTTTCCTTGGGGTGCCACCAACCTGTGCCCTCCCACTGTTCACAGGTTCCCCACATGGGACCTCAACAAGGTCCTCGTTTCTCTCACTACGTTCCCCGTTAGAACCTTTGAGGATTCATCCCTTCAGTTTCTCACCTTTAAGGTAGTTTTTCTAGTAGCTATTACTTCTGCTCGTCGAGTTTGGAAATAGCAGCTTTGTCAGTTAGGAGCGATCTATGTGTATTCCACGCTGATCGGGTGGTCCTTCGTCCTGACCCCACATTCCTACCCAAATTAACTCTCCCTTCCATAGGTCACAGGAACTGGTTCTACCAAATTTTTGCCCTAGGCCCTCCAGGGGCAGGAGGTCCTCTGGCACACCCTAGATGTTAGAAGGGCCTTGCGTATATATATTAAGCGCACTCAATCCATGCGAAGGTCGGAATCCCTCTTCCTATCCTTTCAACCCAGGTCACTGGGGCTTAAGGTTTCTCCTTCCACCATCAGTCGCTGGATCAGGGCTACTATTGCGAGGTGCTACCTTTCCCATTCTCTGCCCGCTCCGGGTGGAATAACCGCCCATTCCACCAGAAGTGCAGCCACCTCGGCGGCCTGGGCCACACAAGCCCCCCATCGCTGACATTTGCCGGGCAGCCACCTGGTCCTCTCCGTCCCGTTTATCAGACATTATAAAATAGATACGTGCGCCTCAGCGGAAGCCTCTTTTGGCCGACGGGTCTTACAGAGGGTCATCAGTGATCCGGAGGGGCCTTCGGGCCAGCTGAGTCCCACCCGTAGGACAGCCCAGCTTTGGTATGTCCCAGTCTCTGGATGCTCCGAGCGGCTCGAGGGAGAATGGCGTTGGTTCTTACCTGATCGCCCCTTCTCGAGCACGCGAGGAGCATCAGCCCACCTAATTTCTCCGTCTGGTGGGGAATCTTGCTTCAGCCAAGGAGCCAATAGTAGATTAGAAAGAATTAATAACCTCTCTTCTCGTTATCGCAAAAAACTGGGGAGCGCTGCGCGATACCACGTGAGGGGGCGGAGCGTTTCCTCATCTAAAGCTCAGCCTGCAAGAAGAGGACTCAGAAGCACATCCCAGTCTCTGGATGCTCCTGCTGCTCGCCGAGAAGGGGCGTATCAGGTAAGAACCAACGCCCAGTCTGTGCATGTGTGAGGGAGCGTGCGAGGGAGAGACACACGTGAGCCACAACCTCTCCAAGATGATCGTTTGGAAAACATTGCAGCAAAAGAATCTAGGTTTGGGGAGGAAATAAATGGCCTTGGTCTAATTCAATGGCAAGGGAAGAAAGCATGAATTAATGTTAAACTGTTACAGGATGCCAGAACTAGAGGAGGATTTGGATTGCCTAATTGGAGATACTATGAAAGGTTATTAACATTGGAAGGACATGATTTACAAATGGGCTGGCACGCATTTTTGTGGTACAGGAGAGGGAAAACACATGGGTACTTTCAAAGGCATATGGTCAGGGATGCATTGTTACACGTATGGGGAAAAAAGTAGGGAACAGCAACTGCAGTGATTCACCTAATAAAAAATGTCATAAACTGGGGCAGAACTCACTTAACATACATCTTGCTTAGCAACCAAAATTTTGGCTTCATTTGTCCTAAGTTGAGGACTACCTGTATTATTTCTCGCAAGATATTTGGCATGATGGAGACAAAAATAGTTCTTTAATCTGTGATGAGAAACTAGCAACAATGCATGTTAATTCTTTGGGCTTTCTCTTCTAAACCCTTTTTTTTCTTTTTACAAATTTCAAACTGTAATTGCAGAAGATCTGATGAAAGTAAGAAAGCATGGACTTGGCTTGAACTAGCATTCTGTTTTTCTCACCCCCATTAAAGCCAATAGTTGCAACAAAAGCATTTTGTACATGACGCAAAAGTGCATTAAAATACATTTTTGAACCTTTTACCGAAAGACCTCTGCCCTAGAATTTCACGTCTGAGCAGATTTGGTTAGAAGCAGAGATAGGATATTTAACCTGAAGCCTCAGATCACAAATAGCTTTGAGCCAAGGTAGTTGGTCTTGGTTGCAAGTTTCTTCCACGCTGCAAAAAAAAAAATGGGGACATTCTAGTTTTTTAGGTTGTGGAAATCAGCAACAAAAGAAACCGTGAAAATAAAAAATGAAGCAGTTTGTGAACGCGTGGGTAGCTTTCCATTTGACTGATCGATTTTAATGAATCTTTCTTTTTTCCCTAGTGGTGTTCATTTTAACTCTCAAGCTATTCCTCCTACCATTGAACAAATTGATCAGTCTTTTGGAGCCACCCATCCAGGAGGTGAGTTTTGGGCATTTAAAAAGATGCAAATCTTGCTTGGCAGCTCATATCCAGAAGAACCCTTTCGCCATATTAGATTAGATTAGATTAGATTAGATTAGATTAGGACTTGGAAGGGATCTTGCAGGTCATCCAGTCCAACCCCCTGCCCAAGCAGGAGATCCTACACCATTTCCAACAAATGCCAGTCCAGGGGAATTCGTTCTTCCTTTTAATTTCAGATTCACGTTGATACTGTAGGTTTCCTTGACTTACAACAGTTCATTGATGCAATGGCACTAAACAAAGTGACAGGATCCCCCCCGCCCTCGCATACACTTCTATGGTTGTGACTTATGATTTTTTTTCACACCTACGACTGTTGCAGCATCTCCATGATGACACGATCAAAATTCAGATGCTTGCAGCTGACTGATATCCTGGACTAATGTGATCCCCTTTGGTGACTTTTTGACAAGCAAAGTCCACGAGGAAGCCAGATTCACACCACAACTGTGTTAACTGCAGTGATTCACTTAACAGTTGTGGCAAGGAAAGTCATAGAATGGGGCAAAACTCACTTGGGAATTGTCTCGCTTAGCAACAAAAATTTTGGGTTCAATTGTGGTCATAAGTCAAAGACTACCTGTATAGGTGATCATTTGGAGAGTCACTTGGTTTCTGCATGGGATGACTTTGGACAGGAGAAAAACATGCATCAAGGAGCACAGAGATTACTTTGGAGAAGGCACATGACAATTTAGTAAAATGTGAATTTAGGCCAATAAAACTGGAAAGGGTAAGAAAGAGATTACCTGTTCCTTCTAACAATAGAAGTGGTCTTTTTTTGTGACTTTGGGGTGGACCAGATTCTTTGAAGAAACAAATGGTTTACAAACTGCAGCGTCTGCATTCGTGCCTCCTGCTAAACCAAATCTTCTTTTATATATAAAAGCGAAATACCACTCACGCATCATCACCAAATCTCCACAACCGTAAAGCCTACGAACTTGACATTTGGCCCGTATGTTCCTCTTGCCTTCCAGGTGCTCACTAAGAAAGGATTTTTCCAAATGACCATCAGAGCATTAGAATTTCCTATATTATAATTATTATTATTATTATTAACGTGCTCTGATGCTAAGGAGTTCTACTCCCTCTCCCCACCTGGAAAGAAATCTCTTCCAAATGCAAAACACAGCAGAGGAGAGGAGTTTCAGTTTCAGTTTCAGAGCACCAAGCAGCTTTAGCACAGAACAGCTGAGCTAAGCCACACCCAGGCTCCTTGCTGTCTCCTTGCTCACACAGCAAACAGTTTCAATTTCCAAACAGCCCTCAACTCTCTCACACACTGACAGAATGCTAGCCAGATGAATACCGCTGGATGCTGGTAGGCAGAGGCAGAATTCTCCCCCTCCCCCTTATTTTCCTCCTCAAAAACTAAACCCGACCAGAGAGTTTCGTAGTGAAGCAGGGGTATAGAGCTAGTTGAAAGATATGGTGGCTTAGTGTCACCTTCTCCAATTTTTGGTGGAGCTCCAGAATTGCCCAACCAACATCGGTTGAGAAAATCCCAAGATGTCAGGGGAGGGACATCAGATTGAAGAAAATTCCATGAACTAGAACTACAAAGAAATTTTGTGGCTATGAGGATAATTAATCACTGGAATTACTCACCTCTGGAAGGTGTGGTGCTCCATCACTTGTCAAGGAGAGATCCAGACTAGAACTCAGGAGAAATTTCCTGACCGTGAGAACAACTAATCCGTGGAACAGTGTGATGACCCAAAGGGGCGTGGCACAAAGGCAACACAGTCACATAAGAAAGAAAAGTCCCTTTAATACATCCAACTTTGCCCCTAATGTCCAGTTACCTTCGGCTGGAGAAAAAAACTCTCCTAAGAACAGTCTTTAAGTGGAGGTAATTCAGTCTGAAAACAAAGTACATACAACCTGTAAATAAAAATCCACACAAATCACGCTGCAGCAATTAACTGGACAGGGCAGGAGAAGCAATTTGCAGACTTCAAAGGCCAACAAAACACACACACTTGGGAAGACGCCAGGAATCCAGATAAGCCTTGACAATAAAAGATAACTCGCGATTTGCTTTCAACAAGTTGCTGTGCGCAAACTCCCTGTGTTCCCAGCTGCAGCTAATGAAGGGAATCAGGGCCCTTTCCTCCCCGTAAGCCATGCAACTCATGTTGTTCCCTTCTCTGTTCTTCCCAGCATGCCCTAGGATGAAGAGGGGGTGGGCCTGGGTCTTCCTCTGAATTCCCTCTCTCTTGCTCTGCCTCTCCCTGCCTTTCCCCAGTTTCTTCCACAGCCAACCGAGTCACACTCCCACCCCCTGTCAGCTGCTCGGCCTCCCCCTTGGAATCAGATTTCGACAGGGGCATGACAAACAGATTAGCAATGGGAATAAATTCATCCCATGATATCAGCCAGGTTTCTCAATGGCATAGGATCTCCTACTTGGACAGGGGGTTGGACTAGAAGGCCTCCAGGGTCCCTTCCAATCCTATTGTCCCAAAAGTGCTTTCTCCAAGAAGCAACTGGACGTTCTGGTTTTTCTTCGAAGACATTTCTCTTCCTCATCCAAGAAGTTTCTTCAGCTCTGATGGACAGTGTTTTCAAATAATAGGAAGACTGGTACTTGGATGCCGCATTGTGACTTTTCAACAACCAAATAATGGAGGACTATGTCTTAATATAAACATGTGTATTAATGTTAGGATTGGCAATGGTGACCTTGTTAGAAGCTACAATAGAGGTAAAAATAAGAAATAGGGGGAATATTAGCCGGTAAAAATTTTATATAACAGAATATAAGTAATAATTTGATGGAAAAGATCAGAGGTTGAAAGATGGTATTATCATCTATGCTTATTATATCATTGCCAGTAAAGTGGAACATTGAAATATTGAATAAATACTCTAAAAAACCCATGTATAGTAATACTAGGATTATATAAGTTTGATTAATATAACAACTGTTATGATTATCGTTATTGCTGCTCGTATCAAAATGAATTATGCCCAGAGGCCACACTGTTCATGTATTGATATTGATGTATGCTTACAAAAATAAAAATCCAACAAAACTTGGAAGAAAACTAAATGAATGAGAATCTCCGTAGACCGTCCAATTCTATTATTCTGTATTCTATCCTGTACATGTATCTCTCAAAACATTTGAGCGGCACCAAGGAGAGAAACTATGGCAGATACTTGTGTCTGCTTTGTTGGTTTTCTTGTGCTGTCTGCCGGGATTGTGCAAAACCTTCAAAAGAGATCCATGATGGGATGACCAGGAGCAACATCCAAAGCATTTGTGTAAAATCTGGTGGGGACAAACAGCTCTTTTAACCAGTTGAAAAAGAGTTTCTGTGAAATACTTCTTCTGAAAGGTTGTTTGTTGTCTTTTTCTGGGATGTAGGATGGGGTCTTTAAACTGATTTTATTCTTTCTGTGATGTTATAGCACAAACCAGCAAGTTTAGAATATTAGAATTAGAATAGAGCTGGGAGGGACTTTAGAGGTCTTCTAGTCCAGCCCCCTGCTTAAGCAGGAGAACCTATCCCATTTCAGATAAGTCTTCTTAAAAGCCTCCAGGGATGGATCACCCACAACTTCTGGGCAAGCTGTTCCACTGGTTAATTGTCCTCCCTATTAGGAAATTTCTCCTTAATTCCAGGTTGCATCTCTCCTTGACTGGTTTCCAACCATTGTTTCTTGTCCTGCCTTCTGGAGCTTTGGAGAATAGTTTGTCTCCTTCTT